>NW_007247236.1:153700-157084 GCF_000164805.1 Carlito syrichta | reverse complement strand
CCGGATGATTTTTTGATTTATTGTGGAGATGAGGTCTCGCTGCCCAGGCAGGTCTCGAACCCGTGGGCTCAGGCAATCCACTCACCTCAGCCTCCCAAAGGCGTGGGATTACAGGCTGAGCCACTGAGCCCAACTGGGACCTGAAGATTAATGATTGATTTAGGTATTTGGTCTCCAAATTCTAGCTCTTTCCTCCTACAATATAATCAAAGCAAAATTGGGAGAGCCTTGTATTTTTCTCTTACCAAGTCACCTTGTTCTTCAGTCTCACATTAAATATGAACGTTAATACATGTGGAGACAAAATGGAATATAATTTTTAAATTCAAATCAAATATTTTTAAATGATTGAAAGTCATTAGAAATAAAGCAAATTTCAAAATTTAATTCACAAAATATAGAGTTTTTTGGCTACAATGACATAAACTTTGCTATAGAGACCTCAATTTTCAGTACATACAAGGGAGTAGTTGAATCTTAATTCAGGTTTAATAACTCCTTTCCAGTTTGGAAATTTCCAGCTTTAGTTTCTGTATAGTGTGGAAATGAAAGAGTTCTAACAGACCTTTCCACCTCAATTATACTTAGCTTTCAAGAAGCAGGAAAGACCTTGTACAAAGTAGAACAAGGTTTGGAACATCCTAACCTTCTTTGATATTTCATTAATATGTCATTAGGAAAAGTCAGTTCTTGGTATCTATTTTTGTTTCTTCAAGAAATGTAATATGATTCACACTCCAAGTTACTCTGGTGGACTGTAACATGAGTCTCACTCAACCATTGGAAAGATAATTCGAATATTTAAAAGGCTAGGTCTTTGTTTCCAGATTTGCAAACAGTTTGCTGTATAACATTGGATGACTTATAATATTTTGATTTCCAAGTCTGAACCTTTCCAAATCGGGCTGATAATATAAATGGTTTAAAGTCATCTTTTTGTAATCTTCTCAATGAAATAATGTTTCAGTAATAGAGAGTCTTGGGATCTGAAACAGACCCTTAGGTTTGAACAGTAAAAGTTAAAAGGATTTAACCTACTGAAGCTAGAGTAAAAGTGCAAGAACAGTTTTAACCTATCAGGAATCATTTGAGCTACATCTAAGCACAGCAGCTAGTTTAACTATTTTGTATAAATTGATTGGTATGTTAGAACAGTCAAGTTAGTCATGCGACCGATTAATAATTTAGTGCTGACTAATAAGTAATCAAGGATCAATTATTTTAGATTGATCAAAATGTTTTACTATGTATATTTAACTTTAGTGAATCTTTCTTTAACTTCCTTAGTCTTTAATTATTTAGTTTACTAAGCAAAAACCAAATTCTTATCCAGAAACAAGCACTTTCTAAAACCTGTTTTGTACTCAGCAGTGTCTTTCATGGATTGTAGCAGATGTCTTGCCTAATAGTCTTGGCAAAACTTTCATTTTTAATTTTTAAGTTTAAATCCTGCCATGCTGGGTTTTTATTAAACACTTTCACTGTAGTAAAGTATACATAACATAAAGTTTGTCGTCTTAACCATTTTTAGTACATTTCAACAGTGTTAAGTGCATTGTTGTATACCATTCATCTCCAGAATTCTTTTCATCTTCCCAAAGTGACATTTTACACCCATTACACAACTCCCCATTTCCCCTGCCCCCAGCTCCTAGCAATCACCATTCTACTTTCTGATGCTGGGTGGTTGTGGTGCAAAACTCATTGATTCTTTGGCTTAACCCTAAAATGAGTTTTAGAGTGACCAGCAAAGTTTTAAAACAAAATTTATTAGAGAAAGAAGGGAAAGATAGACATGCCAGAGCTGGCATGGCTGACAGAAACCACACCTTTTGCCTTTTAGAATAGGCCTGATATACCTTCACAAGGATTGATATGCTAAAGAGGGTGTAGTCCAGGTAACCACCTCTGCCACTCTGGAGATTGACATCTCTCTGCTTCAGATGGGAGGAGTGGGAGGAAGGATGGTCTTTTTCAGACCACATTGTCTTTTGCCGGAGACCCGTGGACATTTTCAATCCACAAGTTCATGAGTTAAAACGTGGATTTATTTTCATTTCTATGGCTTTAGTTAGTTTAAGGCATGGCATTGGGCCTTCTTCCTTAGACAATTTACCTGAAAAATTCTTAGTGATAATTATGCTAAACCATGAATTGAAAGGTTGGGCTGTCCTAGTCTTACATCTGATGGGGTTTTCCTTTGATTTGCTGAGGGGGTGGGTAGGCTGCCAGCATGGCCTGCAGTAAAATGTAAATTTAAAAATGTCTGAATGCTTCCTAAAACCTGCCTATGGGAAGTGTATCTATGTATCTATCCTACCTTACTTTTTATTTTTATGAATTTGACTACTCCAGGTATCATGTATAAGTGGAATCATACAATATTTGTTTTTTGTGACTGGCTTATTTCACTTAGCATAATATCCTCAAGAATCCATATTATAGCCTGTGTTAGAATTATCTTCCTTTTTAAGGGTAATAATATTCCATTGTATGTATATACCACTTTTTTATGCATTTGTTCATTGATGGGTTGCTTGAGCTGCTTCCGCCTTTTTGGCTATTATGAATAATGCTGCTGTGAACATGGTTTTGCAAATATCTATTTGAGTACCTGCTTTTATGTAAATTCCCAGAAGTGAAATTGCTAGATCATATGGTAATAGTGTGTTTAATTTTTTGAGGAATTGTCATACCATTTTCCAGAGTAGTGGCGCCATTTGACATTCCCACCAGCAATGTATCAGAATTCCAGTTTCTCCACATTCTCACGAACAATTGTTATTTTTTGCCTTTTAATTATAGCTATTGTTAGGGTTAGGAGGATGATGCTGAGGGGAGCAGCATCGCCGGAGATGATGTGCCAGAGGTATGTGCTAGTAACCAGAGATCTGAGTAAGGCAAAGATTTGAAACACAGAAGAGATAAAAGAAGAAAAGATTTATTTAAGAAAAGTTAGCTTCCCACAGACAGGAAGAAGGCCAGCACTCTAAGATGAGTGTGGCCCTATAGCCCTCCAAGCCCAGGCTTAAATCTTTTCCTTGGAGATGTTGTAATCAGGTAGACATGACCACCGTGACTCCCTTGTTGATCACTTGTGAATGTCTTGGAGACCCTGAAAAGAGGGGGGGTTCCTGGTCACCAGGCACTGAGTCATAGGTTCTCACCATCCCCAGGAGTTTATTTTCAGATTACAATAGGCTGATAACTGTCATGCTTGAGGGGTCTGTGTTTCCGAAAAGACAAGTCAGCAAAGTCAACCTTTATCTAGAGTATGCATTTCTCCAGGACACAGTTTCTATTTTCTTTTTCTTTTTCTTTTTCTTTTTTGAGTTAGAGTCTCACTCTGTTGCCCAGACCGGAGTGCAGTGGCCGCTCCCGGCC
>NW_007247236.1:150125-153646 GCF_000164805.1 Carlito syrichta | reverse complement strand
GGGCTCGGTGGCTCAGCCTGTAATCCCAGCACTTTGGGAGGCTGAAGTGAGTGGATTGCCTGAGCCCACGGGTTCGAGACCCGCCTTGGTAACTTGGTGAGACCTCATCTCTACAATAAAATCAAAAATTAGCTGGGCATGGTAGCGCGCTCCTGTAGTTCCAGCTACTTGGAAGGCTGAGGCAGAAGGATCGCCGGAGCCCAGCAGGTCGAGGCTGCGGTGGCCGGGAGCGGCCACTGCACTCCAGTCTGGGTGACAGAGTGAGACTCCAACTCAAATAAATAAATAAATAAATAAAAATAAAATGAATGATAACAATTAAATGATGTTCGGTGTTAAGAACTTTTATGCCATGGAACCCATTACTTAAATTATTATGCAAAAACTTACTTTCTAAAAGAGACAGCAATATTGTCATTCTATTTAAAATGAGACTGGAGGCAACAGAACTCTGTCAATTTTCCAGATTCTCAGCTCTGTTTCTGTCTCTGTGGTACCCTAAGGAAACATCCCAAAGCAGTCAACTATGATAAATGACTTGAAATATCACTATTTCAGGTATGTAAGTATTCATATTTGTAACTTCTGCTTTGGTTACTAATATAGACACCATTTCTTTTTTTTTTTTTTTTTTTTTTTTAGTTGGAGTCTCACTCTGTCACCCAGACTGGAGTGCAGTGGCCGCTGCCGGCCACCACAGCCTCGACCTGCTGGGCTCCCGCGATCCTTCCGCCTCAGCCTTCCAAGTAGCTGGAACTACAGGCACGCGCTACCATGCCCAATTAATTTTTTGATTTATTGTAGAGATGCGGTCTTGCCTGCTCAGACGTGTCTCGAACCCGTGGGCTCAGGCAATCCACTCACCTCAGCCTCCCAAAGGCACGGGATTACAGGCTGAGCCACCGAGCCTGGCTACCATTTCATTCTATAAAGTTAGTTTCAAAAGTAAAGCAAAGAATTAAAAACTCAGAGCCACACTTAAAGCTGTTAAATATACTGTGTAATCCTACAAGTGCCCTCACAGTTCCTTGGTATCTCAAAGTATTTGGCAAATCCATATTATCCCTTAATCCTCTCAAATTGACTTGAAATGCATTGACATCATTTAAAAAGTAATTTCAAGCTGATGAACCTTTTACTTTCCTTTTATTTTAAATCTGAATAGTGTGTAATCTAAATTGCGGGAACATTCAATCATGCTTTTATGCATGATTTTCCAACAAATATACTCTACAGTAGCCACTACTTAGTGGGTTCCCAATACTTCATTGCCCTCTTAGTGAAATCCACATTCATCAATTCTTTTTTCATATGTATGCATATAAGAGTTTCTGAGTCAATCAGATAGTGAAAAGGCAGCATAGTGTAGTGGTCAAAATCATGGCCTCTGGACCAGACTGCCCAAGATAGAGCTTAGTTTCAGTACTTACAAGCTGTGTCACCTTAGGTGAATCAGGTAACTTCTCTGAACCTCAACTTTCTGATCTGTTAAGCAGCGATAATAATATTGGAACTTGTTTCATAGAATTGCTATGAAGATTAACTGGACTAATATTTATAAATCAATTAGCACGATGTTTGGCATGTTGTAAACACCATAAATTAAATTAGATAAAATTTCTTTCTCTTCTGACAAAAGCTATATTTCCCTAGAGGTCTATTTAGTTCTAATATGTGTTGTCTATATGCCACCTTATTTAATAAAGCCAAAAGACTGCATATAGACTTAGTGTCTTTCTAGAAAGTGTTTTAAATACCAATGGAATGGGAGAGTTACTGAGAGCATTTTTTGATCTGGCAACTGTTACTTTTCTTGTCATTTCTCCTCAATCTCTTACATGCCCCTTTGATTCAAACCATAATGAAATACTTATAACTATCCTTCAAAATCATGCTTTTTAAAAAATTTTGACACCTTCCCACATCCTACTTCTTCTTCTTGAATTCTCCTAGTTAAATCACAGAAGATTTCAATACTTATTGAGAAATAGTGACTAGCTGGTGAATTTTATTTGAATTATAAGCATGATGACAGACTATCAAAACCATCCCTAGATCAAGAAACTCCATAGGGCTGGGCTCGGTGGCTTAGCCTATAATCCCACGCCTTTGGGAGGCTGAGGTGAGTGGACTGCCTGAGCCCGCAGGTTCGTGACCCGCCTGGGCGGCGAGACCTCATCTCTACAATAAATAAAAAATCAGCCGGGTGTGGTAGCGCATGCTTATAATTCCGACTACTTGGAAGGCTAAGGCGGAAGGATCGCCGGAGCCCAGCAGATCAAGGCCGCGGTGGCCGGGAGTGGCCACTGCAATCCAGTTTGGGTGACAGAGTGAAACTCCAACTCAAAAAAAAAAAAGAAACTCCATGGGGAGACAAAAACGGAAGCTATTCCATTTTAACTTTCTAGGCATGTGTTATAATGTAAAATTTTTTCAGCCTAATATACAACTTATTTCTCAGGTCATCATGGCCATCATACTACATGTAACCTAAACACTGGTTCCTCCCCTATCTTTACCCCATTTTCCCTCTCCTCTCTCAGGAGTTTGTCCCTTTTTTAGATTAGAAAATATAATTTATTTAAAAAGTAAATTAGAGAGAGAGAGAAAGAGGAGATTCACCTCCCCAAGGTAGGGAAGGGGATCAAAGCCAGGAAACATGGTAACAGCCTTAGCTCAAAGAACACATGGACACACCAGAGTCTAATAAGGCAATGGCCTGGAGTTTGTCCCTTGATTGTACTCCTTAGTGTTCCTGGTTCAACTGTAGACCATTATTCACCACTTGTCGCCTCTTAGAAATTCTGGGCACATTTACCTCATAAATTGTCATTCCTTTTCTATGCATGTTATTAGCTATCCCTGACTTCATTGGTGTAAATACCACCCAGAATAAGATATAGAATGTATTCAAAACCTTCATACTGCTTCTTGGTCAATATCCCTCTGATATAACCACTATTTTTTTTTTTTGAGAGACAAGGTCTTGCTCTGTCACCTGGGCTGGAGTGCAGTGGTGCAATCATAGCTCACTGCATCCTCAAACTCCAGGGCTTAAGCCATCCTCCCATTTCAATCTCCCAAGCAGCTGAGAAAACGGGCACACACACCACCATGCCTGGTGAATTTTTGAATTCTCATAGAGGTAGCGTCTTGTTTTGTTGACCAGGCTGCACTAGAGCTACTGGCCTCAAGTGATCCTCCCACCTCAGCCTCCCAAATTGCTGGAATTACAGATGTGAGCCACATCACCCAGACATAACCACTATTTTGACTTCTATCATCATATATCAGTATTTGGCCTTTAAAATATTCATATGGTAGCGGGAAGACAGAGAGGCTGTGACACCGAGGCTATTTTAGGAAGTAGCAGTTTTATTAGAACCAGCACGACTCAGCGGGCTAACGTTCCCAGGCTGAGCACCGCAGGGAGGGAGGAGTGGGGTCTTATACCTTAGTTTAGGCAAAGGAGGGGGTCGGGTTGAATAACTATACATTTTCTTTCTTTTTTTTTTTTTTTT
>NW_007247236.1:100393-150067 GCF_000164805.1 Carlito syrichta | reverse complement strand
CCGGCTGATTTTTTGATTTATTGTAGAGATGAGGTCTCGCTGCCCAGGCGGGTCTCGAACCCGCGGGCTCAGGCTATCCACTCACCTCAGCCCCCCAAAGGCGCGGGATTACAGGCTGAGCCACCAAGCCCAGCTAGCTATACATTTTCTTTGGAATTTAAAGGGTTATACTCAGCAAAACCAGATTTTCAAAGAACAAAAGGTCTCATCTCCAGAGTATACATAACAAGCAGGGGTTGTAAACTGATAACTTCACAAAGAGAGGATTTCGGTTAATTCCTTACTATTTAGCATTTCCAGGAAAGCCTCAAGCAAAACCTGTCTAATAGGTTTTCAGAACTTGCAACTGATCTCCAAAAGGAATACTTTTAACTGTTATCAGCCCCTTTCTGCCACAATATAAATACAATAAATATGGTATATACTCTTTCACTTAACATTAATGTAAATGAAATGCATTCATGTTGCCCCATGTTGTAGTTGTTTGTTTTTTCGCTTTTCCCTCATATGAATTTATTGAAATTAATTTAAATATTATATGATTGGACTTTTGTGTTATCTTCAAATGTTACCATTATCAACATTTCATGAAGTTTTATACATGTCTTTTGATATAAATGTGCACTTATTTTGGAGGGAGGTATTCCCTAAAGTGGAATTTCTGGATTGTAGAAATATGTACATGCAGCTGGGCTTGGTGGCTCAGCCTGTAATCCCGTGGCTTGGGATGCTGAGGTGAGTGGATTGCCTGAGCCCACGGGTTCGAGACCCACCTGGGCAACTTGGCGAGACCTTCTCTACAGTAAATCAAAAATCAGTCGGGCGTGGTAACACGTGCTTGTAGTTCCAGCTACTTGGAGGGCTGAGGCGGAAGGATCGCCAGAGCCCAGCAGGTAGAGGCCACGGCAGTGGCCGGGAGCGGCCACTGCACTCCAGTCTGGGCAACAGAGGGAAACTCCAACTCAAAAAAAAAAAAAAAAAAGAAATATGTACATGCTCATGCAAATGTGCATGCACACATACACACTCCTTTCTTCCATGATCAAATATTAATTATCGGAGAAATAACTCTAAGCCCATTATGAGAAGGAGAATCAACAACCCTTACTAAGCATTTTCTGTCTTTTATGACCTATGCTAGGTATGATTGTCCCATTTGTAAGACAAATTGTTTTGTTTTATTATTTTTATTTATTTATTTTTTCTATTTTTTTTTTTTTGAGTTGGAGTCTCACTCTGCCGCCCAGACTGGAGTGCAGTGGCCGCTCCTGCCCACCACAGCCTCGACCTGCTGGGCTCCGGCAATCCTTCCGCCTCAGCCTTCCAAGTAACTGGAACTACAGGCGCGCGCTACTACCCCTGGCTAATTTTTTGCTTTATTGTAGAGATGAGGTCTTGCCAAGTTGCCCAGGCAGGTCTCAAACCAATGGGCTAAGGCAATCCACTCTCCTCAGCCTCCCAAAGTGCAGGATTACAGGCTGAGCCACCGAGCAAGGTGACAAATTGTTTTTTAGTAAAGGCATATTTAACACGATAATGAAGATAGTCTTCTTTCTTTCTTTCTTTCCTTCATTACTCATCAATCTCCTTTGGCTCACAAATTTTGCCCCTGAGACATGCTTTAGATAAGAAAGAGCCATAATATTGCCACAAGTATCACTTAATATTCACTTTTTTATCTAGGAAAACTTCAGATGCCAGTAGTTCCTAATGAAGGTCTTTCTAGTTTTTAGTGCCTGAATAAGAGAGAAGGAGATGTGAGATATCAAAGTAAGAGGTGGTTTAATTCCTCTGGTTACATAAGGGTTATATAAGAATATGTAGTAAAAGGCATAAGGCATTTTCCCAACCATGTTCCAAAAGTATAAGATGTTGGTAAGTATTACAAGGAAAAGAATATTCTAGATTTGTGAAAAATGATGGTCTAAAAAAGTTAAGTGCATTTCTTTACTACAAGAATTATTGGAACCTTAATATTTTGTGAAGATCTAAGTTAGTGATGCAGACATTATTATTTTCCAAACTTATTGAACATGAGACTATTTTCTCAGACTACGTACTAACATTTTTTGAAATCAATGATCATTAGAACCCAATTTAAGAAATACAGTCATAGGAAAATAAGGGATGCCAAGCAGTCAAATAAACTGATTCACTCCATAGGGGCTGGAGAAGCATCCCGCAGTTTTGCTCTGAGAAGCAGTTATTAATGTCAAGACTGATGTGTTCTTGGCCCCACACTGGGTATAAGAAAATTAAAATGAGAAGACTCAGGCCCTTCTCTAGAGTTGCTCGTAGGTATTAGTAGTGCCTACTTATGCAAAAATCATCTTATTCAGAGCTAGAATCCTAAAGCTGCCTTTTTAAGAATTAAATTTAGTTTTTTCCCCTTTATTTTGTTGTTAAGATGTGGAGTATAAGTCAGGATTAGGTACGTAAGTAGTCGGCGTGCAGGTGAAGTTTGGGCCTCCAACTGGACCTCACTTCCCCTAGTTTAGGATGAGGTATCTTTAGTGATGTTATAGGCCCCTCCCCACCCCCCCAGCAGTTTTCTGCTACTGCCAATTCCTCTCACATACTCTTGTGATGAATGTTCGGGACCCACTTATGAATGAGAACATGTGGTATCCAGTTCTCTGTTTCTGTGATAGATCACTGAGTATGATGGACTCCAAATTCATTCAAGTTGCTGTGAAGTCCATAATTTGTCCTTTAAGACTGTGTAATACTCCATCATGTATATATACCACATTTTCTTTATGCAGTCCACTTTTGGTGGGCAGCAGGGTTGGTTCCATGTTTTGTTATTGTGGATAGTGCTGTGGTAAACATGTATGTGCAAGTATCTTTTTTTGCAGAATAATTTGAGTTCCTCCAGGAATACTCCCAGAAAGGAGAGTGCTAGGTCATTTGAAAGGTCAGTTTCTAGTTCATTTAAAAATCACCACACTGTTTTCCATAGAGGTTGAACAAATTTGAACCTCCCATCACCAGCATAGAAGTGTTCCCTTTTCTCCACATCCTCGCCAGCATTTGTTGTTGACTTTTTTTTTTTTTGAGTTGGAGTCTCACTCTGTCACCCAGACTGGAGTGCAGTGGCACACTCCTGGCCACCACAGCCTCGACCTGCTGGGCTCTGGCGATCCTTCTGCCTCAGCCTTCCAAGTAGCCGGAACTACAGGCACGTGCTACCATGCCCGGCTATGTTGTTGACTTATTAATGATGACCATACTTACTGGAGTTACATGGTATCTCAATGGGCTTTTTTTTTTTGAGTTGGAGTCTCATTCCGTTGCCCAGACTGGAGTGCAGTGGCATGCTCCTGGCCACTGCAGCCTCAACCTGCTAGGCTTCTGGCAATCCTTCCACCTCAGCCTTCCAAGTAGCCAGAACTACAGGCATGCACTACCACACCTAGCTAATTTTTTTGATTTACTATAGAGATTAGATCTCACCAAGTTTCCCGGGCGGGTCTTGAACCCACAGACTCAGGCAATCCACTCTCGCCTCGGCCTCCCAAAGTGCTGGGATTACAGGCTGAGCCACAGACTCATTGTGGTTTTGATTTGCATTTCTCTGATGATTAGTAAGTTGTTGTTGATGACTTTGTCAAAGATGAGTTGGTTGAGAAATCGAGTTTTTGCTTCTGGAATCTCTATCTTGTTCCATGGTCTATATGCCTGTTCTTGTACAAATACTAGGCTGTTTTGATTATTTCAGTCTTACAATAAAGTTTAAAGTCTGGAAGTGGGATACCTCCCACTTTGCTTCTTTTGTTGAGGATTGTTTTGGCTATTCATGCTCTTTTTTGTTTCCATATGAATTTCTGTGTTGTCATTTCCAGGGCTGAGAAGAATGATGTTGGTAATTTGATGGGTATTGCATTGAATCTGTAGATTGCCTCATGTAGAATGGACATCTTAACAATATTGTTTCTTCTGATCCATAAGCATGGAATATTTTCCCATTTGTGTTTTCTTTGAGCAGCGTTTTGTAGTTTTCATTGTAACGGTTTTTCACTTCTCTAGTTAAGAAAATGCCAAGGTATTTCATATTTTGTGTGGCTATTGTGAATGGGATTATGCTTTTTATTTGGTTGTCTGCTTGTTTGTTATTGGTGTATAGAACCAGAACCCAGTGGCATTAAGAGGGAAATTTATGGTTCTACACACACACATCAAGAAAACAGAAAGATCACAAGTAAACAACCTAACATCACACCTAAGGGAGTTAGAAAGGCAAGATCACCAAAACTCTAACTTCAGCAGAAGAATACAGATCACCAAAATAAGGACCCAACTACAGGACATAGAAGACAAAAATATCATAGAAAAAGATCAACAAGGCAAAAAGCTATTTCCTTGAAAGGATAAATAAGATTGATGGACCCCTAGCCAGATTGACCAAGAAAAAGACAGCAAAAGCCCAAATAAACACAATTCGAAATGCAAAAGATGAAGTCACAACTGATCCCAAAGAAATTCAAAAGCTTATTCAGGGATTCCTATGCACATGTGTACAGAGACAAACTTGAAAATCTAAATGAAACGGAGTACTCTCTGACATCACACAACCTTCCAAAACTGAAACAAGAAGAAATTGAAACCTGCAATAGCCTAATAACAACCCAGTAAATTGACTCCGTCATTAGAAAGCTACCAAAAAAAAAAAAAAGCCCTGGGGCCAGACGGCTTTCCAACTGAATTCTACAAAACATAACAAGAAGAGTTGATACCAATCCTATTGAAAGTATTCTGGGCAATCAGAGAAGATAGAACTCTCCTCAAATCATTTTCTGAAGCTAACATCACATCGACACCCAAACTTGGCAAAGACCCAAAGAGAACTACAGGCCAATGTCCTTGATAAGCATAGATGAAAAAATTCTCAACCAGATTCTGGCAAATCATATCCAACAACACATCTCAAGAATCATCCACCATGACCAAGTAGGCTTCATTCCAGGATGTAGGATTGGTTCAACATCCACAAGACCATAAATGCAATTAAATACATCAACAGATTTAAAACAAGAACCACATGATTATATCATTAGATGCAGAAAAAGCTCCCGACAAAATCCAGCATCCTTTCTTGATAAAAACCCTTGCGCACCTAGGTACAGAAGGCATATTACTCAAAATAGTAAGAGTCATCTACGATAAACTTACAGCCAACATATTGCTCAATGGACAGAAATTGGAAGCATTCCCCCCCGAAAACTGGAACAAGACAAGGTTGCCCACTCTCACTCCTCCTGTTCAACATAGTGTTGGAAGTCCTAGCTAGAGCCATCAGACAAGAGAGGGAAATTAAGGATGTCCAAATAGAAAAAGAGGAACTTAAGCTGACCCTCCTTACAGATGATATGATTCTTTACCTTGAAAACCCAAGGGAATTTGTCAAAAACCTCCTTGCACTGATAAATGACTTTGGCAAAGTCTCGGGGTACAAAATCAACTTGCAAAAGACAGTTGCATTTCTAAATTTATTTTTTAAACTGATAAAAATTGTGCATATTTAAGATGTACAACATAATGTTTTGATATATGTATATATTTTCTGATGGCTAAATCAAGCTAATTAATATATCCATTACCTCGCACCCTTTTTTGTGGTAAAAACATTTAAAATATCTCTTAGCAATTTTCAAGTATACAGTACATTGTTATTAACTAAAGTCACCATGTTGTACAATAGATCTCTTGAGGTTATTTCGCCTGTCTAGCTGAAATTTTGCATCTTCCAAACAATACCAGATTACCATAGGTAGAGGAAGTAGGGGATGTTTGAAAAGATGTTCCTGTTTCTTTATGAATAAAGGTATACATCTAGCCGGGCTCGGTGGCTCAGCCTGTAATCCCGCACCTTTGGGAGGCTGAGGTGAGTGGATTGCCTGAGCCCGTGGGTTCGAGACCCGCCTGGGCAGCGAGACCTCATCTATACAATAAATCAAAAAATCAGCTAGGCGTGGTAGTGCATGCCTGTAATTCCAGCTCCTTGGAAGGCTGAGGCAGAAGGATCGCCAGAGCCCAGCAGGTCGAGGCTGCGGTGGCTGGGAGCGGCCACTGCACTCCAGTCTGGGCGACAGAGTGAGACTCCAACTCAAAAAAAATAAAAAATTTAAAAAAAAATAAAATAAAGGTATACATCTCCCATAATTCTGATCAGTATTTACAGTAGTCCTGGGTTTTAGGATTATAAGATATTATATTTGAATATGAGCCATATAATGACATTTCAGTCAACAACAAACAGCACATGCCATGGTGGTCCCAAAAGATTATAATATCATATTTTTACTGTACCTTTTCTATGTTCATATACGTTTAGATACACCAATACTATTATGCTACAAATGCTTATGGTATTCAGTACAGTAGCATGCTGTACAGGTTTGTAGCCTAGGAGCAATGAGCTATATGATATAGCCTAAGTGAATAGTAGGCTAGACCATCTAGGTTTGTGCAAGTATACTCTATGATGTTTACACAATGATGAAATTACCTAAGAATGCATTTCTCTGATTATATCACCATCATTAAGCAACACATGACTGTGCTTCAATTTTTTTTTTAACATTTTGCGTGTTCTTTACCTCATTTGAACCACACAACTTCTGTGATTATTAGATAAGGGAGAGATTATTTCTATTAGACATATAGAGAAATTAAGAGCGAGAGAGAGATAGTATAGGAGTCAGCATGGTGAAGTGGGAAAAAGAACTGAACAAGGAGCCAAAAAACACATACCCTGGTTACTTAAGCAGCCACTGACTAGTTGCATGACTTTTTACAGTTGTTTGCACCCTTTTTCAAACAATGAGAATATGTGTCTGTTAGGGTTGTTGTGAGGTAAAATAAAATGCAGGTAAAATATTTTGCAAAGATATAAGCACTAAACAAATATAAAGTACTCTTATTTACTTGTTCATAGCTATGCACTTCAGAAGGGAAAAAGTTATTATGAGAAACCAGTACTCTTGAACAAATCTGTGCTTGTCCACAATATTAAAACGTAGGAAAAGAAAACAAATACAGATTCTGAAATATCTTTTTAAATGTTTTTCCTAATTCCACATTTGACCCACAGTGGCCCGAGTAAACTTTTTAAAACATGACAATTTTGACCATATCATTCCTCTGCCTAAAACTGTTTCCCATTGCACCAAAAACAAGATCCATGAGCTTTTCTGTGATCTACAAGAGCAGGCCTGAGCCGGCTGATGCCTCTCTTACTCTATTTACTGTTTTTGTTATTTACTACCCTCCAGACACATTCATGTTACTTCTTTGAATTTTTCAAGCTCTTCTTTCCTAGCTTACAGCTTCTGTACATGCCAATTCCTTTTCTTGAAATGACCCCTCAGCCTTCACCTGGCTAACGCCTTCTCATATTTTAGATCTCAGATTAAATGTCACTTCTTTAGCGAGGCCATCATGTGTATTATACATCCCATGGTACTTACCTTCATAGCATACTGCTTCTCTTTATGCTTTAATCTTTATAACATTTATTTTTTAAAAAATGAAATATTTGTTTCTGTTATTACTTTTCAAATGTGTGCTGTCCCTTATATAGTATAAATTTCCTGAAAGCAACCTTATATGTTTTGCTTATTCCCCTGAAATATTTTGTTTATTAGGGTATACACAATGTTTATCATAGTAACTGAAAAATAGTAGACATTCAATAAATGTTTGTTTGATTAATTAATAGCTTGGCTGAATGCTGCTTTTTATCAAAAGCAGCAATGCTGTTTTTGATAAAAGAAAGGAGAATACCACTTTCTGACAATAAACAGTAAGTAAAACTTACTAAAATTAAGCCTTTATTTTGAACGGAGAGCTATCAAAAATCCATAAAATATTTTTAGATTCTCTTGCTAACTTCTTAACCTGTGATCCCCATCTAAAGAATGCTGGTATTGCTTTATCCCTCACAACTTACTGACAGCCACGATCCCCTTATGCCTTTACTGTTAGTACCCACTTCTCTAGTTTCACACACACACTCTGGGAGAACACAGAACCTCTAGACAAATGTGAATCTGTTGGGCTATTTTTTTTTTTTTTTTGAGTTGGAGTCTCACTCTGTCACCCAGACTGGAGTGCAGTGGCAGCTCCTGGCCACCGCAGCCTCAACCTGCTGGGCTCCGGCGATCCTTCAATCTCAGCCTTCCAAGTAGCTGGAACTACAGGCGCGTGCTACCACGCCCGGCTAATTTTTTTGATGTATTGTAGAGATGTGGTCTCGCCAAGTTGCCCAGGCGGGTCTCAAACCCACGGGCTCAAGCAATCCACTCACCTCAGCCTCCCAAAGCGCGGGATTACAGGCTGAGCCACCGAGCCCGGCTTGTTGGGCTATTCTTAAAGGAATTCTTTAGCTTTAAATAAATATTTTCCTTAATTGCATGTCACTTTGGTCATTATTTAAAAGGAGCAAAAAATAAAACTTTATTTGTATTACGTTTATTTTATAATAAATGTCACTAAAAGACAAAAATCAAATAGTGAGGCAAGAGGTAGGATTTCACTGTACTCCTTCTCTCTCCTCATGTTCCCAGGGACCACTCCTGCTTTCCAAATGTTGCATAAATAAATGGCTCATAAATCACACCCCTGTTGGGTGTCTTGCAAAGACCTATATGTTTTGCTAATCTTTGAGCCCATATGTGGCATTCTTGTGCCGACCCTAGAAATGTTCAGAAAAATAATTAACATCTTCAATGTTTAGGGATCCTCAGGGATCCCAGAATACTAAGTCTTGACTATAAAATAATATCCTGTGCAAAATGGAAAAAAAATATTAAATAAAGCATGTTTTCAATTTCTATTCTTTTTTTTCCTTTTCTTTATTAGCACATTGTCACCAATCAGTCATTCAGTATAGTTGGAGACTTTTGTTTATTTTTTCATTATTTCACTCATTCATTCTTTTTTTTTTTTTTTTTTTTTGTGAGTTGGAGTCTCACTCCGTCACCCAGACTGGAGTGCAGTGGCCGCTCCCGGCCACCGCAGCCTCGACCTGCTGGGCTCCGGCGATCCTTCGGCCTCAGCCTTCCGAGTAGCCGGAATTACAGGCGCGTGCTACCACTGATTTTTTGATTTGTTGTAGAGATGAGGTCTCACCTGCCCAGGCGGGTCTCGAACCCGCGGGCTCAGGCAATCCCCTCACCTCAGCCTCCCAAAGGCACGGGATTACAGGCTGAGCCACTGAGCCCAGCTCATTCATTCATTTTGAAAACTTTTTATTCTGAAATAATTTTGCATTAACTTAATAATTGCAAGAATTTTCATGAATCCTTCACCTGACTTTCTCTCAGTGACATCAAACAAAACCATGGTACAATGACCAAGCCAAGAAATTGACATCAGAGCAAAACAATGAATTTACATTTTTATTCAGATTACAGCAATGTTTCTATGCACTTATTTTTTGGCGTATGATTCTGTGAACTATTATCACATGTCATCAGCATCACAATCAGGATGCAGAACCGTTTTGTCACCCTAAAGGTATACCCTTATACTATCCCTTTACAATTACACACTCCAAGAAGCCCTAAACTTTGATAAATACTCATCCTTATCCATCACTGTAATTTTGTTATTTAAGGGTGTTTTGTAAATGGAATCATAACAAGGTAATCTTTCTAATTGGCTTTTTAAAATTCACCACAACGTGCTTGAGTCGATACATGTTATCTGTAACAATAATCTGTTCTATTTTATTGTTGAGTAGTATTTCTTTGTAATCCATTCACCATTTGTAGGACATTTGGGTTACATAGAGTTTTTGACTATTACAAATGATGCTGCTATTAAAATTTCCATACAGGATGTTGTGGTAAACTATGTCTTCTTTTCTTTTGGGTAAACACCTAAAGAGTGGAATTGCTGAGTCATATGGTAAGTGAATGTTATCCTAAGAACTGCCAAAATGTTTTTCAGATTGACTATGTAAAAATTTCAATAGCTTTAGGGGGTTTCAAATAGTTTTTGGTTACATAGATGCATTGCATAGTGCTATGCCATTTTTAATTTCCCACCAGTAATTTGTGAGTGATCTGCTTTTTTTTTTTTTCTGATGTTGTCACTAAGGTTGTATGGTGCTATCACTTTGTAGCTTTAATTTAAAATTCCTTAATGGCTAACGAAGTTGGACATTCCTTTATGTGCCTATTTGCCATCTGTATATACTCTTCAGTGAAATGCCTGGTTTTTTTTTTTTTGAAGAAGAAGTAAAATATCTGTCTTTTGCCCATTTTCTGATTGGATTTTCATTTCTGTTGATTTTAGAGAGTTCTTTAAATGTGTAATATATAAGTCTTTTGTTGGATATGTGTCTTGCAAATATTTTCTTCCAGACTGTGACTTGTTTTTATTGTCTTAACAGGATTTTTTCCTAAGTGCAAAGGATTTTAATTTTGATTACATCTAATTTTCAGTTTTTACTTTTATAGAATATACCTTTGATATCAAGTCTAAGAATTCTTTGCCTAATCCTAAATCATGAAGGCTTTCTCTTGTTCTTTCTACTAAAAGTTTTATAGCTTTACACTTAAAACTGTGATATATTTTGAGTTCATTTTTGTATAAAGTATGAGATTTAGGTTGAACCTTTTTGACTTTTTATTTCCTTTTTAACCTATGGGTATATAATTGTTGCAAAACTATATATCCTTCTTTCTTTGAATTGCTTTTGTGCCTTTGTCAAAAATCAATGGGCCATACTTATTTGAGTGTATTCTGGACTCCATTCTGTTCCATTGATCTATGTCTCTATCCGTTTGCTACATTCTCTTAATTACTGTGGTTGTATGGTGGCTTTCTCCATTACTTCACAAATCAGGTAATGTGATACTTCCTACTTTATCTTTCCTTTTCTCTTTTTTCTTTTTTTTTTTTTTGAGTTGGAGTCTCACTCTGTTGCCCAGACTGGAGTACAGTGGTTGCTCCCGGCCACCGCAGCCTCAACCTGCTGGGCTCTGGCAATCCTTCCGCCTCAGCCTTCCAAGTAGCCGGAATTACAGGCATGCATTACCACAACCGTCTGATTTTTTGATTTATTGTAGAGATGAGGTCTCGCTGCCCAGGCGGGTCTCGAACCCGCGGGCTCAGGCAATCCACTCACCTCAGCCTCCCAAAGTGCGGGATTACAGGCTGAGCCACCGAGCCTGACACCATACACATTTTTAAATCAGCTTTTGAAATGTGTCTACAAAATATTCTGCTGGAATTTTGATAAGGATGTATTAAATAATCAATCTGGGGAGAATTAACATCTTTGCTAGCTGGAGTTTTCCAATCCATGAACCTAGTAGGCCTCTCCATTTATTTAAGTCTTCTTTTATTACTTTCTTCATCATTTTGTAGTTTTCAGCATGTAGATCATATACACGATTTGTTAGATGTGTACCTAAGTATTTCAGTTTGGGTTATTGTAAATTATATTGTAATTTTAAATTTTATTTCCATTGCTAAAATTTTATTTGTTCATTGGTGGAATATAAAAATAAGACTTACTTTTATGGATAATCTTGTATCTGTGGCAATGCTAAATTCACTTGTTAATTCTAGGAGTATTTTATATAGGTTCCTTGAGATTTTCTACATAGATAATCATGCAACATGACTTTATTTTTGGTGTTAGGTACAACTTTGTGAGCAGAAGACTTACTTATTTTTTGTGCAGATTATTCTAAGCTTTTAAATTTTTTTCTTCTTTAATTCTAAGACCCCAAATCAAGTCATAACATTATATAAAGTGTTGCATTTCTAATACTCTATTCCTAAATTGGAAATTCTGTTTCTTTCTCCTCCATTTTGACCTGATTTTGATATCAAAGGTTATACTCATGCCATCTGCACATCTTTGCAGAAAAGAATTTTTGAAACATTAAAATTTGGAGATAAGAAACTCATTCAAAAAACAAGCAGAAAGACAAATCTTCCTCTTGTGGATAATATGATAATGACCACAAGTTTCTTTTCAAATATAAAAGTATGTATTTATTTAATCATTAGATATTATTATAACCATGAATATTTGACTTCCTTCAGATTTTTCTTTCTCCAAGATGTCCTATATCCAGAAGCAAAAATATTTCTTTTCAGATGTTCTCCCTAGATGTCTTTGAAGAAAAAAAAATTTATACCAATAATTGTCTCCTTCATCCACCTAAAATTGCCACCATTCACCCATCCAAACTTCCTTCTCTGCTTGTATTTGCTGGACAAGTATGTATTGCTAGTGAGAAATGTGGTTCAACCTTATTGCATTTGTTTATTTGAGTTCTTTGTTGAGAATTAGTTTCCTCTTGGAGGGTATCAGAATCCGAGGATGTGCATTTGTCTATGTTGGTCCAAAAAGCTGCTCATTGATCACCACTATTCCTCACTTGAGAGTTGCTAGATAATACTTTGGAATTAATGAGAGTATTTTTAACCTAATAAACATTATTATGAAAGGCTTTTCTTTCCCAACTGGATTAATGTTGTATTTACAAATTCCACAAGTGAGACTACTAGTCATTGTCTTTTCTGAGTCTTTGCTGAACTATGCTTATGACCTTTCTGGTGCCAAGATGGGATAAATATTAATCTTGAAGAACAATCCCTGCACAGAAAAGAAAGGTTGCACTTTTTCTTAATCTATGAGATTTGCCTAAGTCAGATGAACAGAAAAAATACTTAACAACCATGTTTATTATTTTAAAAATAACAAATTGTGTCAGTGATAATTTTAAGACATTTACAGACAAAATCTTATTGTTTTAATGCAATTAACTTCATTAACTCAAGTATCTATGTGATAAGGTCAATGTCAATAACAAACTAAAGTGAACAGAAGTGATGTTAATAAGATTTTGAAAGAAAAGCTGACCTGTAGACAAATTAGAAGTGCTATACATTTGCATGATGTCAAAGTAGATGATTTTGGAGGGAAAAGGCAGATATTATAGTCAGAAAATAACCCTAACTAAAAACAATGCAGTAAAATTGAGTAAATTAAATTAAAATTAAAATTCATGGTATAGTTCACAGAAGTATATTCACAACCCTCTTTCTAGCAGATTCTTATTTACACTAGTTGTTAAGCTTTTAAAATAAACATTATTTTTTTTTTGCATCTTTTCAATTTCAATATCCTAAGACAAAATCCCAATCATCCTGCCCTAGTTTTAGCTGTGCCTATAAATCAAAATATATATTTGTTAACTGGAATTCAACTAACCAGCATGCTAAAGTCACTGAATATCTTATCTGCACTCCACCAGAAAAGAAGAGATCAGAGTTTAAATTTTAAAAGGCCAAAAAAGAAAAATTAATCTAGAGTGGTCAACCTGGGGTCAGCATACATTCACCTCAATTTCCTAAATCTACTGCTTCTACATATATAATGTTCTGAATAATGAGAGTGGATCTTCAATCAAGATGATAGCCTTAAAACCTTTCTTAATTACAAAGTCAGGCATTTTGACTGGCACATTCTATGGGAGATGGGAGAGAGAGGGAGAGTGTGCTATTTATGTATCAAAATAAAATGAATAGGGGAGGCTACCCATATCTGGTGAAGGGTGTATATGAGAAATCTCTGTACCTTCTATTGAATTTTGCCATGAACATAAAAACTGCTCTAAAAATAAAGTCTATTTTTAAAAATAAAGTCATTTTTTATACTAACCTTCAGCTACCCAGAAATTCAAATAACCAGAATCAAACTCTCCTAATTATGTACTAGTTAAATATGGCTTTGTTTTTCTCTGTACTTAAAGTCAAAATGACAAATTATCAGGCCTCTGTGCTCTAGGTATGAGCCACACATCAACTGAAGCTGATAGAGAATTTTCCTGAAGGCTCATGAAGCTGTACAGCATTTGGCAGTGATAAATATGTTTGGCTGACAGTAACAGAGACTCATCAACAGTTGGATATTGAATTTCATTCAGCTGACACTCATAGAAGGAGCAGCTTCTAAAACACTTTTTCATGCACTTAATGTTTCTTTGCCAGTAAAGAAGTATTCTGAGTACTTTTGCTAACCTCATTAGCAGGTACAGAAACTCTCCTGTTTTCCAAATTCAGGAGTCCATTTTAAAAACCACAGTTCCTATGTTCCCTTCTTACCCTGATAGCTAAACATGCCTTCTGTTTTTTAGTGTTGCTTCTGCTGAAGACTGGAAAGACATCCTTATTAGAAAGAGATTTAGTTAATATTAATGCCAGCTTGTAGACTGACGAGGTTAAAAAAAAATCAAAAGACCTGGAAAAGAAACTAGCTTTAGTAAAACGAAAATAACAAACCAATATTTGTTTGGGAACTTATAGTCTAGACTGTAGAAATAGAGTGGCCCATAATTCTGTACTTAAGAAAGCCTAAAATATAAAATGATATCTGATTTCTTTCCTTAAAATGTTACAGCAATATCATAAAGAATTAAAATTGTTTCAAAACGATATGCTAGATTAAAGGAGCCAAGCAGATAACTGTGAAGAAAATTGGAAATAATTTTAATTTCGTCAGAAAGCTTATGAATGTGTAGAATGTGTAGAAATAAAAAGAAAGACATCTGTATCTTTTTCAGGAAGTTTTAAAAAATATAGCCAAAAAGAGGTTACTGGCTGATGTTTTGCCTCTACTCATTAATCTGGACAGAAAAAAAAATTAGCAATTGAATTCTGTGTGTGCTTTCCATAATCCTGCAAACACATTTCAAAGTACTGTACTTATATAGCACTTCCAGGGTTGTTGAGGAGAAAATACGCCTGGCATGTTTTAGAATTGGTGTAGCCAATGTTTTTCACAAGGCACTAAATCCCTGGCATCTTTCCTAAGCTTATTAAAGTGTTGTATTTGCCTTTCAAGTGTCACTTTTTAACCAGCACACTCTTGTAATTTTACCCTAACTCCATGACAGCTCCCATGTTTTAAGACAACTAGAATTTTAAAGTTTTGTACATATAACAAGGGAATAAATGGCCCCTTCATGAATAATTTTTGTTTTTGCAGGATGAAATGATTAAGTAGAAAGCTGCATTAGACCTGCTATCAGTGTTTTAGAGATGAGAAAGAGAAATAGTGATATGTCTAACTACCATTGAAGCACCACAATAATGCTCATTAATTTCAGGTGAATGGGCATCGATTTTAAAATATATTCCAATAAATTAGAAAAAAATCTGTTCCAAATGAATTGTTTTAAAGAAGCTTAGGCATGTTATAAACATAAGCTAAAAATGCAAAATAAACTGATAAAATGGTTCTCATGCCAAATAATTGAGATATGGAGTTAAGCCTGTTACAATGCCGATGTCTGGAGAAAAAAGATAGCAGTTACATTAAAGGTATTCCATATGGTGAGAGGAGGGAAAAACAGAAAGAGAGAGAGAGAGAGAGAGAGAGAGAGAGAGAGAGAGAGAGAGAGAGAGAGAGAGAGGAGACACAGAACTAGATGTGCAGTTGTAACTGCATTTGATGTATAGTGTAATGTAATGAGGCATGAAATATTGAGGTTCTTTATAATAAAGATGTACTATATTCCTAGATTAGCAACAAATAGACTTCTGGAACAGTGACTCTGCTGAAAACGGACAAACAAAAACAATAAGCAGAGAGGTTGAATCTCTCTTTTACATTGGGGAACAAGATAACATCATGTGCTCCCAGAATCGCCCTCCACACTCCATCTCAAAGAGACACACTAATAGTCTCCCAGTGGCTGAAGAAAATATCATTGTAAGGAAAAAAAATTTTCCTCTTTTGCATTAAGATGAAAAATTACATTTCTTTACCCCTAGTTACAACTGGGAAACAAGTTTTCTTGGAGGGAGGAGACTGGGGGTTGTGCCTTTCGTTACTCTTTTCCCTTATCACTTTTTACTATTCTCATGTTGTCAAATACATGATTATGTGATATTATGTCTGATGAAGCCTAAAATATTACTTCTCTCAAACTTATCGACCCTTCAACTTGTGATCGAAGAAATCAGCAAAAAATAATTCAACTGTAACCTTAGCATCAGTGTTGTTAGTTTGGGGATTAGGTTTCGTCTTTGAACAAGAGATTTTCCAACATACATAAAGTTATAAAATCACACTTTTGTCTCCATCTCTGAACACAACTAACTGTTCATACACTAACTAGTTCCATTCTTCTTTTGGCTGTGATGTGATAGCTTTGTTAATGCATATGAGGAAAGTTGTACCTCAAGTTTGGATACCAATGCACTTCCTTCACAAACAAAAGACAAGAATAAAGCATCTTATTCTACAGACAGAGCTATAGAATCCTGAGATGTCAAAACTGGAGGGAACCTTGGAGATCATCTAGTTCAGTCACCTTATTTGTTATAAGAGGAGAAACTGAAGAGTAGGAAGAGATAGGAATTGTACAAGTTTGTTCGGATAGTTTGTGGTAAAACCAGAACTGAATCCTATACCTCCTGATTACTAATCTGGTAAAATATCCCACTTAATTAGAAAGTTTCCCAGTTTCCACCCCAATGTTGGGGTGATAATCTACACACGATCCTCAGTAGGAACTTCCACTTATAAAATATGTAGTCTTTCTCTTGATGAAAGACGTCATACATGAAAGAATGCATATTTCAAGACAAAAGAGAATCACATCTTTTCCCTAATGATTTTCTCTTACCACAGTATTTTCATATTTTTAGAGTTATTGAATTGAACAAACCTTGATATTTAGTATGAAAGTGTTTCCTATTACTCATCTATTGATTTAAGGTTTCTTAATGGTATAATTCATTTTTATTTCAAAGCACTTTGACATGAACTCCCAGAAACAACAATATTAAGTTCTAAAAATAAAAAAAATTATATAAAATCCATAATTTGTCAAACTTTTAGCCCCCAAAATATTGATTTTTGAGTACTGGTACATAAAATATTTCCCACTATATGCTATGAGGATTTAAGCAGTAATTATCTTTAAGTGCTAGTTGCATTTTAATAAGGACCCAAATTTAGCATCCTAAAATTTGTTAGTCTAATATATTTGTTCTCGTATTATTTGTTATTTTATATGCTTCCTCTCTGCTCAGCTAGATCATAAGCTTTCTAAGTGTAGGAATCACTATCTCAAACCTTTCTCATTTCCCCTCCTGCACCCAACACAAGACTTGCCATCTAGTCAGTGTTCCACATATATTTCTAGGATTAACAGATTTAATAGTTATCTACAATATGATGTATATAGATTTTTTGGAGAACACCAATGTCAGAGACAGACAATCTTGGATAGGATGAGACAAAATCACCAGCTGTGCAATCTTGCAGAAATTACTTGGCAAGGCTGACACTCAATTTTTCTTTATTTTATTTTATTTTGAATTGGAGTGTCAGTGACCAGCACTGACCAAGGGTGGGTTAGGACTGCACCGGAGAATCTGGACGGAGAGAAGAGACCACTCGGAGGCAGTTCTTCTGGGAACAGTCTGATCAGGACTGAAGCCAAATTTTATTCGGACTCCTTCCAACTTATATACCATTTTCTATACCCTCCAGCAGTGTGATAATCACTTACTGGGGGCGTACAAGTTCCGTGCTTTACAAACTGCATCACAAGACCACCACGAGATCTGCAATTTCCAAGCAAACAATTCGAATTCCATGATGTCTGTCGTGCTTACATTAAGGTCACAGGTGCACAATTTCAATACAAATCGTTCAAAGTGTTTTCATAATGTTCAATGAATCATTCATATTATACTCTTTGTTCTAAGCCCTGATTAATACAAAAAACTTTTCTAAGTTAACTCTAGATTCAATCCAAGTTCACTGACTCCTAATATTTTTAACGATTAATATTATCAACTTAACACTATACTATAATCTATGTTTACTTAAATGACTTAGCTGTTAGTTATACTATTATCCTATTACGATTTAACGTAATGCCTTATAACTCAGTTAAAACTTATTCTTAAACTACCAAACTTTACTATAATTCATATGAGTTTCATATGTCTAAACTTTAATTTTTATATAATCTAATGATTGACCTTTAATACTATGCTATATCCTATTAAGCTAATACCTCATCATTAATTCTTTCATAAATCGTATAGTAACTATTACACTTGAATAATGTAGCAAAAGGAAACAAAACAGCAAGCATAAATTTACGCAACTATGAGTGTATGTGTATATATTTTATCCTAACAAATCTACGCTAAAAATCAAATAGTTGCTGTCACACTCTTGAACAAGGAAATGCATGGCCGCCATGATGGTGGCTGTGGGCTGAAGCAGACAGAGTTTCGGTAATTAACAAAACTGGAAGATTGCCTCTGACATAGGATATCACTTATACCTATAATATTGGTGTGTGATTAGTGACCAGTGTGCATACATGGCAGTAAAACTTATAAGTAAATATCAATATGCCTGATGGAGAGTGCACAGCAGAATTATTTTTCTCTGTCTTTCTAAGTTTTACTTCTTTCTAGATATTTTTTAACTTCTATTTCCTGATAGACTGGGTAGTCAGATCTTGTTCCCAAAAGCAGTTTCCCCTAGGGCTAAGATTAGAAACTAAATTACCATGATAGTTTTGTCGCCCTGCCCCTAGCCAGGAAGAACGTTTTCTTTTGTTTCGTTAATTACCGAAACTCTGTCTGCTTCAGCCCATGTAGCTATAGATGTTGGCTCCCAACATTGGAGTCTTACTCTGTCGCCCAAACTGGAGTGCTGTGGCACACTCCCAGCCACTGCAGCCTCGACCTGCTGGGCTCAGGCAATCCTTCCACCTCAGCCTCCCAAGTAGCTGGAACTACAGGTATGAACTACCATGCCCAGCCAATTTTTTGATTTATTGTAGAGACGAGGTTTTGTCAAGTTGCCCAGGGTGGTTTCGAGCCGCTGAGTTCAGGCAATCCTCTTACCTCATCCTCTCAAAGTGCTGGGATTACAGGCTTGAGCCACCGCATCTGGCCTCGATTTTTCACCTGTAATACTGAGAAAAATATCAATGATTGCAATTACCTCATAAATTTGTTGCTAAATGAGATAACATTTGTGAAATGCCAAGTACATAGCCTGCTTAAAGTAATAGATATAAGAAATAAATGTTGGCTGGGCTCAGTGGCTCAGCCTGTAATCCTGTGCCTTTGGGAGGCTGAGGTGAGTGGATTGCCTGAGCCCACGGGTTCGAGACCCGCCTGGGCAGGCGAGACATCTCTACAGTAAAATCCAAAAATAAGCCGGGTGTGGTAGCGCGCGCCTGTAATTCTGGCTACTCACAAGGCTGAGGCAGAAGGATCGCCAGAGCCCAGCAGGTCGAGGCTGCGGTGACCGGGAGTGGACACTGCACACCAGTCTGGGCAACAGAGTGAGACTCCAACTCAAAAAATAAAAAATAAATAATTGTTGGCTGGGCTCGGTGGCTCAGCCTGTAATCCCAGCACTTTGGGAGGTCAAGGCAAGTGATTTGCCAGAGCCCGCGGGTTCGAGACCCACCCGGACAACTTGGCAAGACCTTGTCTCTACAATAAATAAAAAATTAGCCAGGCGTGGTAGCGTACACCTGTAGTTCCCACTACTTGGAAGGCTGAGGCAGAAGGATCGCTGGAGACCAACAGGTCAAGGCTGCGGTGTCTAGGAGCATGCCACTGCACTCCAGTCTGGGTGACAGAGTGAGACTTCAAAAAAAAAAAAAAGGAAAGAAATAAATGTGCACTCCTCCCCTTTTTGCTTTTTAACTAGAATCAAATAATTACATAATTGACTTGGAGAGACCCTACCACAGAAAGAAATTGAGTCATGGAATCACATGCAGCAGGTTACGTCAGTTCATTATTTATAAAATGAAGATGATAATGTTATCCTCACAAAGAGAATGAAAGGATTAATTGAGAATAATCTAAGCAATCACTACAGTGACAAGTTCAAAGTAGATGCTTGACACATAATATTTATAATTAGAATATTTTATTCAATCAAAGCTTTTCAGTAGTATAATTCAATTAATTTTTAACAAATTGTTATCAATATTCTTCCAATTTTGTTTTCTCTATTAGTCTCAATTCTGTATGTATGGATGCTGGATTATTTTTAAAATGATGCCCAATATCCTGTCATCTCACCTACAAATAATTCAGTATGAATTCTTTAACCAATGCAGACTTTGTACTAATATGTACACCATGCCATTATCACAGTCTTTAAAATTAACACTAATTTTATATTATCTTCTAATGCCCAGTCCATATTGAAATTTATCTGGATATCTAAAAACATTTTTTTCAATTGATTTTGTTCCAATCAGGATTCCAACATGGTCCATGCATTATATTTGGTTGCCATTTCTCTAGGATAATTTTGTTCTGAAAAAGTCATTTTATTTTCTTTGCCCATGTGAGTTGTAATGTGAGTAAATTTGTAATTCTAAGTCAGAGGCTTTGCCTGGAACTAGAAAGGCAGACAACAGGTTAGAATGACTCACTGTAAATGCTCCGATATGGGAACCATGATTAGTTATATGTGTTCGATGAATACTAATGAACACTAAAAAATAAATTGATTGTATCTGCTGACCTTCAATGTAAGTTACTGTCTAAAACAAAACACAACAACAACAGCAAAGCTAAAAGCCATCTTATTTTTGCTTCACCTTACTCCTGGCTATTATGTGTTATATCACTTTTCAGAAGGTAAATTATATTCTCTAGAGTCATCCAGGGTATACAACTGAAATGGATAATGTACTAGTGATAAAAAGTTTAAAAAAAGGCCTGGTGCGGTGGCTCATGCCTATAATCCCAGCACTTTGGGAGGCCAAGGTGAGAGAATTGCCTGAGACCACAGATTCAAGACCAGTCTGGGTAACTTGGTGAGACCTCATCTCTACAATAAATCAAAATATTAGCCAGTTGTGGTGGTACACATCTGTAGTTCCAGCTACTTGGAAGACTGAGGTGGAAGGATCACCTGAACCCAAGAGGTCCAGCTGTGGTGGCCGTGAGCATGCCACTGCACTCTAGCCTGGGTGGCGAGTAAGATTCCAACTCAAAAAAAGAAATTCAGTTTATTTTTTTCCCCCAGGATTACCCTTTGGTGAACATTAGCTCCAAGTTTTTATTCTGCAGCATGATCCAGAGTTAGCTCTTTCATGAAAATTTTAGTTTCAAGGTAAGCTGAACTGATATAATTGAAAATGATCTATATTTTTCACTGTTTAACTATAACACTTTCCTTAACCATTCTTTAATGTTCTTTAACTTCTATAGTCTTGGCAATGTCCCGAATGATATATTTATCTGTATCAATATTGCATTCACTGTGAATATGAGGCAGGGGCCCTTCTGAAAATGCAGAAAAAACAGAAAAAGGGGAAATAAGTTGGAAATAAGTTGCTTTTTTGTGCTTTCTCCTTTGTGGGCTTTATACTTTGGCAGGCTACATGTTTAAACTTTTGACTGAAGCCAATCAGAATAGTAATCCTCTAATACAAACAGCAAATAGGACATGTAAATGAGATGATTATGTAAAACCAACTAATGTGCAACATGTAAGACTAACGATAGCCCCAAGCTATGGAAAATCCAATCAAATTGTATGGTGCCAGTATGTCACCTTTAAGACAAAAGTAAAAGGGGTTACAATGTAAAGAGAAGTTGACAAAGGTATATAAGACAATGCCCTACTGCTTTCGGGGGCTTAGCCTTTGGTTGCAGATCCACTGAGTAGGTGCCGGCTGGAATAGATGCTGCTTCCTGGCAAAGAAGCCTGGGTGTCCCAGCTCTCTCTGGAAGATTCCCACTACAAATACAATGACAACTACCTAATTTTACAGGTATGTTGTCATTGTAGTCACAGTGGATACAATACTGGAATATGGTATCTGAATATAATAATGTTATTCAGTTATCATGAATGGTTAAATAAATAAAATAAAGACCTGGCTATCTATCTATTTATCTATATTTATTTATTTATTTATTTTGCATCAAGATCTCACTCTGCTGCCCAGGCTGGAGTGCAGTGACATGATTATGGCTCACCACAGCTTCAACCACCTGGGCTCAGGGATCCTTCCACTTCAGCCTCCTGAGTAGTTGGGATTACTAGTGTGGGCCACCACACCCAGTTAATTTTTTAAATTTTTTGTGGAGGCAAGGTCTTGCTATGTTGCTTAGGTTTGTCTCTAACTCCTGTCCTCAAGCATTTCTCCTGCCTCATCCTCCCAAAGTGCTGGAATTACAGGCATGAGTTACCATGCCTGACCTTGTTAAACCCAAAATTCAAAATCCAAGAGACCACCAGAGAGCCAGCTCTGATGCAAATACATGAGGGTCTTTGTTCAGGCGCGAGTCTGGGCTCATGTTTGAAGCCAACGCAGCAGCTTCAGGGACGAGAACCTCGATTCAGGTTAACACGCACCTTTTATACATAATTCTGAGGTAGTGGCGTGGATTTACAAACTTGTGCACATAGGATTGGATAAAAACTATATGATGCAGTTATAAAGACTTGGATTGGTTGATTCGAGTTTGATTTGTGCGGGCTCAGGCTTAGTTATTTGTGATTGACGGAAAACAGCTAAATAGGCAGAGTGGAATGCCAGATAAGCTAGGTTTACACAGTCACTGTGACTGTGTATAAATCAGTTTAGGCACACAGGCAGGTTTGAGATAATGCAGAGCCCACCAGAAGTGGGCTGGCGCCACAGAGTCTAAGGAATGCCCAGAAGGGACTTATCGCTTAACTTTTACAGCCCACTACAGAAGCAGAAGAAGCCAGCATGGCAATTGGGACAAACAAAAGGTTAACAAAGTTCTAAGTGCAAACACTGCTTAAAACATTGTATAACTATACAATCAGTTACTACCCGGCACCCGACATGTGCCTAGTTTTATGGGGTCTGAGGTAGGATTTAAAATACTAAGAATTAATCAAATATAGTGAACGTGAGGTAGGAATATATAAAATGCAATGAACGCTTCTTTTACAGCAAGTATAGTTTTTTGAATCTCTTGGGTCTCTCAACTTGAGCAAAGGTTTTTTTGAACCATTTTATGGTTTCTCTGTGCTTCTCATTTACAGGAACAGATTCTTAAAGGTAACCAACGTTTACCTGTGGAAGAACAGTAGCTATTGGGACACTGGCATATCACATATTACCTAGTACACAAATTTATCCTGAAATTTATATTTTAAAAACCCATATTATCATTTTATATTTCCTACTTTATATCCTTTGTCCAATATATCTTATTTCTTCATCCAATATATCTTTTAGGTTCACTCTTTCCCTTCTGGTATCCAAACTGCTAGAAAATCTTACCCAGAAGTAGAATTTCTGAGAAGTTAATAGAATTTCATTGCTGGGCCCCTCACCTGCATGAACCTCTTTCAAGGTCCTGGTCTTTGCAATGTGTTCATGGTTATATTACCTCTAAAGACTTTGCACAAATATACTTTAACTGTGTTCAGTTAAGATCATTGTCTCAATTCTCTCTGATTTTGTCTCCTGTCATATGGTATAGAAGGGGTAGAATTGTAGGACTTTTACAATCTGGCTAAAAGGAAGTTGACAAGCTATCTGGCATTGTCAAAGATAACACAAGGCTCAGAACCTGCCATTACAATGAGAATTTCAGTGACAATTTGTTAATGAGTACTATGCATTCAAAGGGTGTCTAAAATTAGTTGTTGCACAAGAAAATATGAAGTGCCAAGAAATCTTTCAGCTTACATATAAAAGAAGTTTGATAGAAGTTTGACCAAATTGGACAACAGTTCTACAAATGTACATGGTATTATTGATAATGAGTTGAGAAGCTGAAACTTTTTAAAACTAGCAATGCTAAAAATTTCTATCACACTACAGATAAAAAGAAATCATCTCTCTATTGTTCCTATTGACATTTAATTTATAAAACCATTGTCTTTAGAAGCAATCAAGTATTAGGCAACATTTGTATGAAGAAAGGTATTATAGCCATGAATTAATAGATATATTTCTTTTCTAGATTTTAAAAATGCTTGTCACCTTTCTAAAATTTGAAATTTTTTGAGATTTCTTTGCTCTTTTTAAAGAATTTTTTTTACGCCTCATATTGCATTTAAAATTTTATAATATTTCTTAAAGAGGGCTCCACCAAACCAAGAAGTGCCTCTGACCTGTCCACTTATTACCCATTTAAGATTATCTCCCGAAGCCGGGCTTGGTGGCTCAGCCTGTAATCCCACGCCTTGGGAGGCTGAGGTGAGTAGATTGCCTGAGCCTGCGGGTTCGAGACCCGCCTGGACAACTTGGCGAGACCACAGCTGTACAATAAATCAAAAATCAGCCAGGTGTGGTAGCACGCGCCTGTAGTTCCAGCTACTTGGAAGGCTGAGGCAGAAGGATCGCTGGAGCCCAGCAGGTCGAGGCTGTGGTGGCCGAGAGCGGCCACTGCACTCCAGTCTGGGCGACAGAGTGAGACTCCAACTCAAAAAAAAAAAAAAAAAGATTATCTCCCACTACTTTTCAGTATGAACCTTCCACATAAATCAAGCCAGCTTCCATTCATGTGGATCAAGCCAGTTTTCCTTCCATCTTTCTAACACACTATGTTGACTCCTGTCTCTATTTTTATTCAGCGTAGTTGTCATCTACACTTAGTTCACTCAACTATGCAAATATTCTTCTTCATCCTTAAAAAACATGAACTCAAAAGTCATCTCCTGTAGAAAGTTACTCTTGAGCTGATCATCCCTCCATAAATGCAATCAACTGGTCTTTCTCTCTGAATCAGCTTTTACTTTATATTAACTTATATAAGAGTTAAGCAATCCTTCACTGAATTGTGATTGTTCCCAGAGCAGGAGGACACTTCTTCAGGTTAGTTTCTGTCAGAATGCCAGGTACTTTATTTCCTTCATTGTGGGCTTTCAGCTAATATTGGTTGAATCAGTAGGTGAGACACTCATGTCTAGTGAAATCTTATTTTTAGAACACAATTGAATTTCACCTCTATGAAGCTATTTTTTTCCTGTCTACTCAAACCCAAATTCATTGCTCCCTTTTGTAAAATTACCTTCAGCAATTTTGTCTGTATCTTGATAATTTATAATAGCATCCCTTATTACTTGTCATCTTCCCATTTTAATTGAGAATAGAAACCATGACATAGAATTGTTTTGGAACTCCCCTAGAGTCTTGATTAAATTGTTGAACTGCATTTTAAAGGACAACTTATTGCCAGGCTCGGTGGCTCAGCCTGTAATCTTGAGCTTTGGGAGGCCGAGGTGGGTGGCTTCCCTGAGCCTGAGAGTTTGAGATACGCCTGGGCAACTTGGCGACATCTCATCTCTACAATAAATCAAAAGAAATTAGCCAGGCGTGGTAGTGCACAGCTGTAGTTCCAGCTCCTTGGAAGGCTGAGGCGGAAGGATCGCTGGAGCCCAGCAGGTCAAGGCTGCGGTGGCTGGGAGCGTGCCACTGCACTCCAGTCTGGGTGACAGAGTGAGACTCCAACTCAAAAAAAAATTTTAAAAAAGGACAACTTAATTATTTCTGTGGCACAAAATATTTCCCTATTTTTCATGGATACATTTATGTAATATTCACAATCATTGCCATAACTTTCCAATACCTGTATACTTGTTTACCTAATATTTTCTCTTATCACATTCATATTTTTTAATTATGTGATTTTTTTTTTTTTGAGTTGGAGTCTCACTCTTTCGCCCAGACTGGAGTGCAGTGGCCGCTTCCAACCATCGCAGCCTCGAACTGCTGGGCTCCGGCAATCTTTCCCCCTCAGCCTTCAAGTAGCAGGAACTACAGGCACGCACTACCACACCCGGCTAATTTTTTGATTTATTGTAGAGATAAGAGCTCACCAATTTGCCCAGGTGGGTCTCGAACCCGCGGACTCAGGCAATCCACTCACCTCACCCTCCCAAAGCGCGGGATTACAGGCTGAGCCACCGAGTCTGGCTGTAATTTTATTTTTAAAATAAGCAGTATAAATAGAAATTCATGGATACTAGTCATATAGAGCGGGTATAATTTCTTTTTTTTTTTTTTTTTCAATTGGAGTCTCACTTCGTTGCCCAGGCTGGAGTGCAGTGGCATGCTCACGGCCACCACAGCTTCGATGTGCTAGACTCAGGTGATCCTTCTGCCCCAGCCTTCCAAGTAGCTGGAACCACAGGCCATGCTTGGCTAATTTTTTTTAATTCATTGTAGACAAAGGCTCACCATGTTGCTCAGGCTAGTCTTGAACTCCTGAACTCAGGCAATCCTCTTGCCTCCGCCTCCCAAAGTGCTGGGATTACAAGTGTGAGCCAATGTGCCCAACTGCAGGTATAATTTCTAACTATATGTTTTCTTCTGTCAAATGATCTCGCTCCAAACCTGCTTTCTTGCTATAAGAAGGAAAGATTTACAAATGATAGAAAGATATTAATGACTCATTAGCACCAAATTAGAACTTTCTCTGACATAATCCATTGATATTTGTTTGACTCCTACTATGGACCAGTGAGTATATGGGTACTCAAGAGACCTCATCTCCTTGGGATCCTACTGGGAGGAGATGAGGAAAAAGCGATCAATGCAAATAAATATACAAGTTAATTTGCACTAGAAAAATTTGATGAGGAAAATAAAATAGAGTAATATGAAAGAAAATAACTTTGATATGTGTCATTTTTGATTGAGCAATCAGAAAAATAAAAAGATTGTGAAGAAAATAGCTTTCTCACGGATTTACTTTTAAAGTTTCTGTTTATCACCTAAAATAATCCATGTATCCCACTGAGCTACAGGTCTTACATTTTGGTGAACAATAGACCATGTTTACATTTTTGGAGTAAATAGATTTTAATTAAAAAATCTCAGCTCTAATACTAGCTGGGAAATCTTGACCAAGTTACCTCATCTCTCTAAGCATTTGTTTTTTCATCATAAAAATGAGAACAATAAAAATAAAATAAAAACGAAAAATTATAGGATTGCTATAAAGATCGGAGGAAGTAGGTAATATACTTAGTAGAGTGCTTAACACAAGGTAAGCTGTCTTTTGCAAAAGTCCTACAGAAATTTTGCCATTTAGCAATTATCAGTCTTTTTGGTATCAAAAGGAACCTTTGGTAGTTAGCATTTGGTGGAAGCTATACATTCCTACTCCAAAATCTCACCACCAGGAGGTATGCCACATTGAAAACATACAAAATATTTATAAGTATACAAGCATCTATAATTGCATATAGCTTAAGTTAATCCCCACACTCTGCCCTAGGACATGCAGACTAATACATGCAGAAAGAATGTTATCTTGGACAGATGCAGTGATATCCTACAGCAGGAACAGCCAATGTGGTCCTCACATCAGGTGGCAGAGTTCTCTGTGAAGTGGAAGAATATAGAACCTATGGGGTTCTGGTATTGAACTCTGTACAGAGAATCATAGGTTGCTAGACTTATCACATTCTTATACCTGGTACTTGTAAAGTTAGTGAGACCTGTATTATCTTTCAGCCATGTTCATTCAACACCATCAATTAAATATAACATCATCAAGTATATATATATATATTTTGAGCTGGAGTCTCACTCTGTCGCCCAGACTGGAGTACAGTGGCTGCTCCCGGCCACCGCAGCCTCTACCTGCTAGGCTCAGGTGATCCTTCCACCTCAGCCTTCCAAGTAGCCGGAACTACAGTCATGCACTACCACACTCGGCTAATTTTTGATTTATTGTAGAGATGAGGTCTCGTCAAGTTGCCTGGGTGGGTCTCGAACCTGATGGCTCAGGCAATCCACTCATCTCAGCCTCCCAAAGTGCTGGGATTACAGGCTGAACCACCGAGCCCAGTCAATTAAATATATTTTTAACATTTTTAATTTTAAATTACAAATTCTTTAGTATGGATTTTGATCATAATATTTGAAATGCTAAATAACTATTTTCTATGTGTTGATATCATTTTAAAGTACTTCAAGTGCTGATTAACAATCTCTACTGTGAAATTGTCTTCATTTGTACATATATTTATATCACACTGTATATACCGAAGTATTTTAAAAGTAAAATACTCTGCTGTATAAAACTCAGTAATATTAGCTGCTATTTGCTGTACAATAAGGAATCTTTGTTGTAACAATTAGAACTAGTTTAAAGGAAATTTCAGTTATCTTAGTATTGGATAATTATCCTATTCTTCCAGTCCCTAGCCACTCTTTGAAGGTAAACAAGGTTAATACAAGAGCTGTTGAACTCTTTCTGATTATCAGTTAGCCAGAGCATTAGACTTCATAAATCTGTGAGCCATGTTAGACAAACAGTAGGTATTTAATATATTCTTACTTTTGGATAGATAAAAATTGATGAAAAATATTGATTAGTGACATTATTTATATGACTGCTATTATTTTAAATGGAAAAAAGAAAATAAAATCAATAGTTCTTTCTCATTATTTTTCCTCTAGTTTTAATTGCTTGAAATAGAACCACGTGGTATACAATAATATAAAAACACTCATTTCATCTCTGCTTCTAATTAACTATGTGCTTATGCACAAATCACAGCTCCTGTGCTTCAATTTCCTCATCAATAAAGTGTGGCTCATACTCTCTCCCCAACCTGCAGAGGTTTTTGGAAAAGAGAATGAAATTATAGATGAAGACAAGTATTGAAAATTTTAAAAGCCCTACACTAATACTGGCTGCTATTATTGTAATTATTTTTCTTTTGACTTGATTTCCAATCACAGACCGTGATAACACATTAGGCTACAATAATAGCATTAGCAACAATATCCCATTTAGACATCAGTGGATGACAGAAGGTAAACTACAAAAATAAATCAGCATATATGTCATTCATTTTTCATAAATGTCAAAGATGAAGAAAGTTCTATTTTCTTTCATTGAGAAGCAGATGCTATTATTTATAGAACTATAATAAGCTATTCACTAGTTTTTTATCTCCGACTTCTTATATTTATATCCAAAATACACCCAGCAGATACGTGTTCTTGATGTTTTTGAGTTCTATTTGAGTTCATCCATCGGGACCAATCTTGTAGAATAGGTAGCTGCCTACAAGCTGTTCTTTGCAAAGCTCAAAAGGCTTCTTTTCCTCCCATTTTACTCCCATGATCTTAGAAAGTTCAAGACCGCATCAACTTTTGTGTTTTCTTAAGAAAATTTTGACTGGATTGGGTGTTTTCTTACATTAGAGGAGAAATATATATGTAACCATAGCAGTAGAAGGGTTTTTTTTGTTGTTGTTGTTAATTTAATGTCACTTTCCAGGGACCAAGTGTCATGAGATATTAGATATAAAATGAGATATAAAATGAGATGGGTGTGAAAAGGTGGACAAAGCTCTACAAATGATTAACTGTCTAGGTTTAGTACGATGCAATGAATGTAGAGAAAGAGAGGAGGGACAACAGCGGACTGTTTGAGAATATCAACAGAAGAAATGGGTAGGTGGCTGTGAATAGAGGATCAACTTGATACACTTCACCATTTTGCCTGAGACAGACTTTGAAAACTGAGTTAAGTAAACAATTGACTTTTTAAAAAGTTTTTGGTTTATCTCTATTCTCTAATTGAGGTGCTGTCTTGAGAGGCCTCAAGCATCCAGAGATAAAAAAGACATCTTAAAAGAGGAAGATGAAAAAGCCTGAAAGGCAAGAAAAGAAGGTCAACTAAGCACAGAGAAAAACTCAGTATTTTGATTCATTGGCTTGGATCTCCAAGTATATTTCAAACTGAACATAAAAATCTACTAATTGTGACACTGAAAATTTCTCCCTTGATGCAAACTCTCTGGCATTTGTCAGCTGAAACCAAAAAGCACACTACTCTCTACTCAATAACTACACTTATTTATTATGATGTGTAAGATATCATTAACGCAAGAATAACAAAATTCTTAACATTAAAAATTTATAATTGTGGTTTACATTAAATTCCACAGCATGTTACACAGTATTGTGTGCTTTTATCATTAAAACACTTATCTTAAAAACACTTGCCCTAGATGGTAGGGGAGGAAAGGCTAGCACAAGTAGGAATTCAAAGCGTGAAGGTGTAAGTTGCCTTCAGAAGTCAAGTCTAGAAAAAAAGGTTAGAAAACAAATTTCATATTACTTGTCCAAATAGGGTCCAAACTGAGGTATAATTATAAGATAATGAAAGTGTGTGTGTGTGTGTGTGTGTGTGTGTGTGTGTGTGTGTGTGTGTGTGTGTGAGAGAGATATAGTAACTGACTCTGTCGACAGCTCCCAAAATCGAAATCCATCCAGATTTGCAGCAATGTCAACATTGTTAGAGTATGTGTGTGGTCTTACAAAGTGATTATATGAGATGAGTAATATATTTATTTGACTCTAAGTTCCAGTTATACTGGTTTGCTAAAAATCATCTCACAAACCATTAAATGATGTGAAGAATGACAGAGAGGGACACATGGACCAAAATACAAACTTCTTTTCACTCTCTTGTGAAATTGTAAAAATATCTATTTCAAAGTCATGTTTTTAAAAAAGGGAAGCTTTATAAGAAAATATGAGACCAAATAACACAAATTCCCAGATATTTTGCATCTTTAGTTGTTCTACTACTTAGAGCTACTTAGTACAAACTACAGTAAGAATCATATATAGTATAAAAGGAACATCTGAAGGTCTGAGGATTCAGAGATGGTAGCCAAGAAAATTTAACTTTCTTTACAGACAAAAGAAAGATCAGTTATGACCATATATAACTAAAGTAAAGGATAGGGTACAATTCAAGGGTATAAATTCAGGTTCATAATGCCACATACTTTCAAAAGAAAACCTAAAAAGGGTAGAAAAGTCTAAAGTATGATTGGAATTAAGAAAGTAACCCAACTTCAGCTGGGCATAGTGGCTCACACCTGTAATCTCAGCACTTAGGGAGGTTAAAGCAGGATTGCTTGAGCCTGGGAGTTCAAGACCAGTCTAAGCAGCAAAACAGTGAGACCTCATATTATAAAAAAAAATTAAAAAGATTAGCCAGGTGTGGTGATGTGTCCCTATAGTCCCAACTACTCGAGAGGCTGAGGCAGAAGCATCGCCTGTGCCAGGAGGTCAAGCTGCAGTGAGCCGTGATCATGCCACTACACTCCAGCCTGGGCGACAAAGTGATACACTGACTCAAAAAAAAAAAAAAAGGGAAGCTCAACCTTTGAGTTGGAGTCTCACTCCTTTGCCCAGGCTAGAGTGCAGTGGCACGCACGCTCACGGCCACCCCAGCGTCAACCTGCTGGACTCCGGCCATCCTTCCACCTCAGTCTTCTAAGTAGCTGGAACTACAGACGCGTGCTACCATGCCCAGCTATTTTTTATTTTTTATTTTATTGTAGAGACAGGTCTCACCAAGTTGCCTGGGTTGGTCTCGAACCCCGGGGGCTCAGGCAATCCACTTGCCTCAGCCTCCCAAAGCGCTGGGATTACAGGCTGAGCCACCGAGCCCAGCAACTCAACCTTATAACACAACTCTAAGGAATGTCATGCAGATATAAAATATATTTTAAAAATTAAAACTGTACACAAAAATCAACTTATAGAAAGACTAATGTAATTTGATAAAATATAAGCAGAAGAAAATATCAAAAGGTTTGTTGCCATCTTTCAAGTTGGATGAACTGCCTAGAGTATGCATTGGCTAGAAAACAAAATGAGATAAAGCAATGATATCACATAATGTTAAAATGCAATTAAAGTAAAAACTTGCTGATTTTTTAAAGCTGTAAAACCAAGCTACTGGCACGAAAGACAGGAGTGATTACATAACAGAAAATGCTAAAAAGAACAAAGAAGAAAATCCCTTAAGGAAAAATTGGATAGGTACTCATTAAATGGGTATTCAAAATCTGTGTAGCTTATATGCCTAATGACAAGGAAAAAAAGCAAACAGTAATAACAACAACAAAATAGTCACAAGCATAAAATAATAAAATTTTTCACAAGTAGCAGAAGTGCTGGGCCTGCAAATCAAAAGCTTCACTGTTTCTAGAAAATATTAGTATAAAAAAAATAGACATATTCCTTGTTTATTTAACTTTTATTATTTATTATTATTATTATTATTAATAAATATTATTTAACTTTTATTATTTATTATTTAACTTTTTTATTTATTATTATTATTATTATTATTATTTTTGAGTTGGAGTCTCACTCTGTCGCCCAGACTGGAGTGCAGTGGCCGCTCCCGGCCACCGCAGCCTCGACCTGCTGGGCTCCGGCGATCCTTCCGCCTCAGCCTTCCAAGTAGCCGGAATTACAGGCATGCTCTACCACGCCCGGCTGATATTTTGATTTATTGTAGAGTTGAGGTCTCGCTGCCCAGGCGGGTCTCGAACCCGCAGGCTCAGGCAATCCACTCACCTCAGCCTCCCAAAGGCGTGGGATTACAGGCTAAGCCATTGAGCCCGGCTTATTCCTTATTATTTAACTTTTAAGATGTAGAAGAAATACTATAGATACCAGATATAAGTAGAAGGTCACAGTAGCATTAAGATATGTTTGACTGAAAGTAAAAGAATAACTGATTTTAAATGTTTTAAAGACAGGCATTTTAGTTTTATTTTTGTTTTGTTTTGTTTTGTTGTTTTTGTTTTAATTTTCCTCACAAGAAATCTGGAAGAGGCTTGGTCTGAGTTGGTACAGTGGCTCAGAGATATCCACAAGGGTCTGGGACTTTTCTATCCTTTCACATCACCATCCTCAGCATGGAGAATTTTGTCCTTAGTTCTCTTATGGTCAAGTGGCATTGGCATGATCATGCACCACGTCTTCACACAGTCACACTCAAAGCAAGAGTGGAAGGCAGGTATTTTCTCCTCAGTTGTCTCTTTAACTAATGAGGAAAATCCTTCTTAGAACACTCTGGCAAACCCTTATATGTCTTCAGAACCAAGCCACATTACTACATTCTAGCTGCATGAAATTGTGAGTACCTGAGTACTCACATTTTCATGCTCTATTATCAAATATGGAGTTTGGCAGTAATTATTAAGCAATGTGAGTACCTGACATTTTCTTGCTCTGTTATCAAATATGGAATTTGGCAGCAATTATTAAGCAAAAGGGCTAGGGCTGGCAACCAAAAGTGGCTGCCACATTCATCTACCAAGGGAAAAAAAATGATTGGGTTATTCTTAGATTTTTTTCAACAGCTGTCAAGTACTAAAATCATATCAGGCCCAGACAAGGTGGCTCATGCTTGCAATCCCAGCACTTTGAGAGGCATAGGTGAGAGGATTACTTGAGCCCAGGAATTCAAGACCAGTCTGGACAAAATAGCAAGACCTCATCTCTACAAAAAAAAAAAAAAAATTTTTTAAATTAGCTGGGCCTGATGGTGCACACCTGTAATCTCAGCTACTATGGAGTCTGAGGTGGGAGAAATTGCTTGAGCCCAGCAGGTTGAGCCTGTGGTGGCCTTGATTGTGCCACTGTATTACAGCCTTGGTGACATAATATGAACAGGAATTTTTATAAACTTGATACATATGTGTATGTACATAAAAGTACACAAATTATAAGTCTATATAGCTTAATAAATTTTTACACAATGAAAACACCTATGAAGTCTTCATCCAGATTAAGAAATAGAATATTACAAGCACCCCAGAAGCTTCTCTTGTTCCCACCTGCTCTCTAAGTGTAATTGTTATCTTGACTTCTAATATTTCTTATTAATTATGCTCATTTTAAAATTGTGCATAAAATAAAGAATACAATATGTGTCAGGCATTTACTGTTCAACATTGATTTTGTGAGATTAATCAACATTGTTCTATTTATCATCATTATGTTTGCATTTTCATTGCCAAATATTATTTGATTATATGAACATTACACAGATTTTTAAAAATTGTATTTCCGAGGAATATTAAAATTATTTTCAGTTTTTGGGTATTATATATCATGCTACCATGGACATTCTGGTACATGACTTTTGGTGCAAATAAGTACACATCCTTTTGGGGTATATATCTAGAAGTAGAATTCCCAACTTATAAGGTATGTATATAATCAGCTTTAGCAAATACTGTCAAATTGTTTTTCCAAGAAATTTTTTCTATTGCTCCACATGCTCACCAACACATGGCATTATCACTATATTTTTATTTTAGTCATTATTTTAGGTCTGAATTAGTATTTCTTTGTAACTTTGATTTAATTTTTATGGTTAATTAAGCTGAACAACCTATTTTCATATATTTATTGATCTTTAATATGTTGTAACTTGTAAAGTACATGTTTAAGTCTTTTGCCCATTTATCTACTATGTTGGCTGCCTTTTTCTTACTGATTTATAAGAATTCTTTACATATTCTAAATGAAGCCTTTGTTGATTTTAGGTATTACAAATATCTTTTCCCACACTGAGGCTTGCCTTTGTACACTATTAGTGGTAATTTAGAGGAAAAGATATTCTTAATTTTAATGAATTCAAATTTATCATTTTTTTACAGTTAATATATGTTGTGCCGTGTTTAAGAATTTCTTACCTATCCTACAGTCATGAAGATTTTCTTCTGTTATCTACTAAAATCCTCATTGTTTTATCTTTCATATTGAAAGCTGAAATACAGTTGGAATATATTTTGTTGTATAGTAGAGACCAACATTCATTCAATTTGCGGTGTAGGAATCCAAATCTTATAACACCATCTTATTTAAAAGATAACCCTTTTCAGGCTGGGAAGTAGTGTTACTTTTAAATAAATAAATATGAACAGGTCTATTTCTAGATTTTTATATTTTGTGCCATTGATCTATTTGTGTATTTTTGTACTAACACAACAATGATTTAATCAGTGTAGCTCTGTAATAAGCCTTTACCGTCCCACAGAGCATAATCTCAAACTTGTTTTTCTTAAGATTGTATTAACTATTCTTAACTTTCTGCATTTCCATGTAATTTTTTCATTATTAGTAGTTTCTCAATATACACACACACAAATAACTTTTGAGATTTTAATTGGTATAACATTAAAACTTTGGAATTGTTTTAACAAATTGACATTTTTAACAAATTGGTTTAAAATTTTCAATCCAAGAACAAGATTTATTCCTCAATTTATATATGCTTTCTAAAATTTTTCTACCGTTCCACAGTTCTTTGTGTACATGCTGTGCACAATTATTGTTAAATCTATTTCTAGAATTTGACTTTAGTACTTTTTAAATGATTTTTTAAAAAATTTTTATTTTTATGTTTGTGTGTGGAGGGGGAATTTTTTATATTGGTTCTTGATCCAGTGACCTTTGTGAATCATTTATTAATTCTAATATTTTATTTATTTGATCCATCTAGTGTCATTTTCCTCCACCTGGCTGCTTTAGTTGAGATTAATATTCAGAGAATAATATGCTATTCCTATAGAGTAGCTAGCTGTGCAGATATTGGAGTTATTAAATATAAAGTGTGTATTTCAGTTTTCATCACTTATAGTAAGTATTCAATTCATGCTAAATATAAAAATAATTATTTTTCTTAAGTAAATGGACAAACAGCATCTATTCATAATTACAAGACCAATTCTACATGTTATAATTTTGTGGCAGAAAAAAGCAATGGAAATAGTGACTTAGGTATCTTTTCATTCTCTTAATTTGATTCTTAGAGTTGGACCATGTAAGGCCCTTGGAACTCATACATTTAAGGAATGGAAGTACCCTCAATGAATGGCTGATTTGCTATTGGTAAAATATGTGAGGATTCAGATGGTTAAATAAATAAATGACAGATATTTTACTTCATTTACACACTATATATTTGGAGTTCATAACAGCTAAACATATAGATTTTGAAATGCTAAATATGCAGAAGTGAAAAAGAAATATAATAGTATTTGGAGGTTTCAACACACATCTATCACTGTTCCTGATAGATCAAGCCAACAAAAAATAAGATGATAAAGATTCTCAACACTTTAAATACTATCTTTGCGATATATAATTATATACCCATGAGGCAGGGTAGCTAACAGTTTAAACATAGAAAGATACATTTTTCATAGGTAGGTTTTAGGAAACATTCAGAAATCTTTAAAATTAGATTTTATTGCAGGCCATGCTGGCAGCCTCTCCACCCTCCTCCCCCATCCCCACAGATCCAAAGGAAACCCCATCCAATGTAAGACTAGGACAGCCCAACCTTTCAATTTATGATTTATGGTTTAGCAAAGTAATCACTAAGAAACTTTCAGGTTCTCTGTCAGGCAGAAGGCCAAAGACCACCCCTTAACTGACCAAAGCCATAGAAATGATAATAAGACCACCTTTTAGCTCAGGACTTGTGAACTGGAAATGTCCACCAGGTCTCCTGCAAAAGACAATGTGGTCTCACCCCTCCCCATCTCTCCTCCCATCAGAAGCCCAGAGATGCCAATCTCCAGAGTGACAGTTCCCTAAGCTCCAGCCTCCTTAGCATATCAATCATTGTGAAGGTATAGCAAGTCTATTCTAAAAAGCAAAATGTGCAGTTTCTTTCACCCATGCCAGCTCTCGACGTCACTCTTTCTTTTCTCCCTTCTTTCTTCAAAAAACTTTGAAACTTTTGCTGGCCACTCTAAAATTCATTTTAGAAACGAGCCAAAAATCCACGGGTTTTGCTCCTCATCCCACCCAGAATCGTGCATATATTTGATACTTATAAGTAAATGCAACTTAATAATATAACAAATGTATACAACAATTTAAACACATTATAAATAAATTAGATTAAAAATAATTAATAGAGTTTTACACATAAAGAGCATACCTTCTTCTCAAGAACCTGTGAAAATTTATCACAAATTGGTAATAGATCAAGTTACAAATAAAACTTAAGTTCTATAAACTGAAATAGTACAAATAAGAGTCTCTAAGCATAAGAACTAGAATTGAAAAGTATGTATAAGCCGGGCTCGGTGACTCAGCCTGTAATCCGGCGCTTGGGAGGCTGAGGTGAGTGGATTGCCTGAGCCCGCGGGTTCGAGACCCACCTGGGCAACTTGGTGAGACCTCATCTCTACAATAAATTTAAAAAAAAATTAGCCAGGTGTGGTAGCGCACACCTGTAGTTCCAGCTTCTTGGAAGGCGGAGGCGGAAGGAGCCTAGCAGGTCGTGGCTGCGGTGGCCGGGAGTGTGCCACTGCCCTCCAGTCTGGGTGACGGAGTGAGACTCCAACTCAAAAAAAAAAGTATGTATCAAATGAATAAGCCAGCAAATAAAAAAAAAGCAAATTTAGATGTTAAAAATAAAATGTCTTTTCAAAAATATATCATCATTTCAAAGAAAAAATTAAATTGCAAAATAGTTATAAAATGACAAAAGCAGGCCATGAAAAAATTTACAACATTAAAATCTTTAATTAGTAACTTAAAAAGACAACATGTATTAATTAACAACTATATTATAAAAATTAGTAAAAATAACAAGAGAAGCATAAGGAAAAGTAAAACAATAAAAACTATAAAAGCTGAAATTAATTAAAAATTGGAATAAAACTTAGAATTCATTATATTTTTTGGAAAAACTGAGCTGTATATTTATTCAAGAATAAGAAATAAAGGACAATAAGTAAAGTTAAGAATATGGAAGATGGAATGACATACAGATAATATTAAAATATTTGGCTGGGTTTGATGGCTCAGCCTGTAATCCCAGCACTTTGGGAGACCAAGGCAAGTGAATCACCTGAGCCCACAGGTTTAAGACCCATCCAGGCAACTTGGCGAGACCTTGTCTCTACAATAAATCAAAAATTAGCTGGGCATGGTAGCACGTGCCTATAGTTCCGGCTACTTGGAAAGCTGAGGGGGAAGGATCGCTGGAGCCCAGCAGGTCGAGGCTGCAGTGACCAGGAGCATGCCACTGCACTCTATTCTGGGTGACAGAGTGAGACTCCAACTCAAAAAAAAAGGAGAAAAAATATTTAAAGTTTCTATATTATGCTAAAACCTAGGTATCAATGAGAATGATCAAAATTGACTAAAAAGGTAATTGATAAGCTAAACAAAGCAATAACTATGGAAGAATTTAAAGACGATATTATAAAAGTATGCTTCAGAAAATACTAGCTCATATTATTTCATAAATGAATTACTTCAAAATGTCAAAAAATTTTCCTGTATTTGTGAGTTATATCATATAATAAAACATAATTAGTAGCATTAAAGAATGCTTACAAAGCCGGGCTTGGTGGCTCAGCCTATAATCCTGCGCTTTGAGAAGCTGAGGTGAGTGGATTGCCTGAGCCCACGGGTTCAAGACCCGCCTGGGCAACTTGGCGAGACGTCATCTCTACAATAAATCAAAAAATTAGCCGGGTGTGGTAGCGCACACCCGTAGTTCCAGCTACTTGGAAGGCTGAGTTGGAAGGATCGCTGGAGCCCAACAGGTTGAGGCTGTGGTGGTCGGGAGCGTGCCACTGCTCTCCAGTCTGGGTGACAGAGTGAGACTCAAACTAAACAAAAAAAGAATGCTTACATAAATGAAGATACTGTTGAACCCGGAACTCTAATGAGAGAGATAGAGACCACAAAGAGCCAGCTCCGATGCAAACACACAATGGTCTTTAATCAGGCTCGAGTCTGGGCTCACACCCGAAGCAGCAGCTTCAGGGACGAGAGCCCTGATTCATAATGGCAAGCAGTTTTTATGCACAATTACAGAGGGAGGGGAAAGAACTTTAAACTTGATTTTACATGATTGGGTAATTTCTCCTAATGGGTACGGGAACACTTGGTATTGGTGGGTGCTGCCCATGATTGACAGAAACCCACTTAATGGGTAGAGTGGAATGTTAGATAAGTTAGGTCCATGCAGTCCCTGCGTATGAAGTAACCTGAGCCGGCAGGCAAAGGGTTACATTAGCCCTTTAAGTTTCCATCCCAAGGTATGCTTAGGAAAGCTTGTTTGCTTAACATTTACATAACATAACATGGTCATTATGGGACAACAAAAGCCAAACTTAACAAAGTTTTAAATATGAATGCTGCAAACACATACAGTGAATGTGGGGTAGAAAATCATATACTAATTCTGGGAATTTATAAAATATCACAAGCGTATTATAGCAAGGCGGTTTCTTTTATAAAAGTCTTTGTTCTCTTCAGGTTTATATAGCCACTGCGTGTAAATTATCACTGGGATAAAAACCGGTGATAGAGAGCAGCTGGTGCCTCTGAGTCTGCTGCCACCTTGTAGGAATGTCTGAAAGGGGCTTATCGCTTTATCATTTACATCCCGTTGTAAAAGCAGAAGTTAGCCTACTAATTTGGGGTTGACAATGCTTAACCCAAGAGTTCTAAATACAAACACTACTTACGCCATTATACAATTGGTCACGACCCGGCACCCAACATATGCCTAATTCTACGGGGTCTGAGGTAGGATTTAAAGTACTAAGATTTCATAAAATACATGAGGCAGGAATACACAAAATATATAGTAAACATGAGGTGGGGATATATGAAATATAGTGAACTAAGCACTACTTTTACAGCAAATAAGTTTCTTGGTTTCTTGGGTCTCTCAATAGCATGCTCTTAACCTAAATCTATTGTTGTCCTCTCAGATACTACTAAAATTGCTATCATATCAGCCAAAACTCACTAGCCTCAGATTCTCTACCTAACTGATAGTTAACTGAGAAAACAAAATCTATCAAAAGTTACTTTTTAAAGCAAAGTGGCAGATTAGGAAACTCAAAGCCCTTGTCCCCAAGAAGATATTTAAAAAAAAAAAACCTGGCTAAAAAACTTTATAGGAGTTCTACAAAAGAGTCAAATGTTTACAGCAACCAAGAAAATGACAAAGAAAAAAAAGCAACATTCAAGTGGTAGAGAATCTTATAACACTTTTGTTCTCCATTGCCCAGTCCTCTCCAGGTGTAGTGGAGTCTTGGTCTGAAAGAGGCAGCAGCTCAGTTTCCATTTTTTCTCCCTTGAATTGGAGGGAGCAGAAAAAATCTTACTGACAAAATTCTAACCTGTTTTAAAGCTACTGGGAAATTAAGTCCTGTGAACACCTGGGGCAAGAGAAAATGGGAGAGTCATATAATAGACCATCTAAGACCCCAAGGGGATGCTGGAGTGAGGCTTTTTGGGAAATTAAGACATATAAAAGCAACTTTGCATATGGGAAAATTGAAAAAGCCACACATAGTCCTTAGCAAGATAAATGTCCAGAAAACACCTGATAAGACATTAAGTTTTCTTCTCAGCCTAAGCTCAAGGCTTAGAATATGACCAGTTAATTAGTAAAAAACTTCCCTGAACAGAGCCAGTCTGCAAAAGACCAGGAGAAGTGGCTCTTTTTACAAATGCTTAATTTTCAACAAAAATTATGAGGCATATAGACAAACAGGAAAACATGACTCAATTGAAAGGGGAAAAAAAAAGGTAGCAAGTGGCAGAATATACCCCTGAAGAACTATAGACATCAAGGTGATTAGGTAAATACTTTAAAACAAGTGTCTTGAATATATTCAAAGAGATGAAGAACACAAAAACTGAAGAAATTAGGAAAATTATGTATGAACAAAATAATAATATCAACAACAATAACTTAAAAAGGGAATCAAACAGAAATTCTGGAACTGAAAATGACAATAATTGCATTGAATAATTTATTAAAAGGTTTCAAAGCAAAGGTGAGCAGAAAGAAATAGAATCAAAGTTATTAATATTCATTCTGAGGAGCAAAAGGAAAAAATCAAGAGGAGTGAACAGAGCATAAGGAATTTATGGAACAATATCAAACAGACTAATATATGAATTATGATAAGTCCCAGGAGAAAGAAGAGAGAAAAAGGTAGATAGACTATAGGGGAAAAAAATGACTGAAAACTTCCCAAGTTTGAGGAAAAAGATAAAACTACACATCCAAAGGCAATGAACTTCAAGTAGGAAAAACCCAAAGAGACACACATTGAGACAAATTGTAATCAGTCTGTCGAAAGACAAAGACAAAAAATAGTCTTGAAAACAGAAAGAGAGAAGCAACTTGTCACATACAAGAGATCCTCAACAAAATAATCATTAAATTTCTTAGCAGACACCTAGAAGATCAGAAGGCAGTGATATATATTTAAAGTGCTGGAAGGAAAAAATAAAGTCACCCAAGAATTCTGTATCCAGTAAAACTCTCCTTTGAAATCAGGGGAGAAATTAAGATAGCTCAGATAAAACATTTTACTAGACCTACACTCAAAAAGAAAAAAAAAAAAAGAAAGAAATGCTAAGAGAAGACATTCAATTTAAAATGAAAAGAAGATAAACAGTAACTCATATCCATATGAAAATAATAAAATCTCAGGTTACAATAAACAGAAGTGCAATTATAAAACAAGTATGATAATTTTGGGGTTTAACTCCACTTTTTATGTTCTATAAGATTTAAAAGACAAATGCATAAAAGGAATCTTATATCTATGTTTGTGGGTATAAAATATATGCCTATAATTTGTACTATTAATAACATAAAGTGAAGTATATATATGAAAAAGGAGTAGAATTTGAGTATGCTGTTGAAGTTCAGTTTGTACCAATTCAAAAGAGAGTGTTATAACTTTAGGATATATAATCTCCATGGCAACCACAAATAAAATATCTATAGAATATACAAAAATAGGCTGGGCTCGGTGGCTTAGCCGGTAATCCCAGAACTTTGGGAGGCCAAAGCCAGTGGATTGCCTGAGCCCATGGGTTCGAGACCCACCCGGGCAACTTGGTGAGACCTCGTCTCTACAATAAACCAAAAATTAGCCAGGCATGGTAGCACGTGCCTGTAGTTCCAGCTACTTGGAAGGCTGAGGTGGAAGGATCACCGGAGCCCAGCAGGTCGAGGCTATGGTGGCCAGAAGCATGCCACCGCACTTCATTCTGAGTGACAGAGTGAGACTCCAACTCAAAAAAAAAAAAGAATATACAAAAATAGAAAATAAGAAGGGAATCAAAATGTACCACTACAGTAAATCAACATCACCCAAAGGCAGGCTGTAATGAAGAGAATTAGGGACTGAAACAATATAAGATGTACCAAAAACAAATAATAAATGACAAGTGAGTAATTACTTTAAAAGTAAATGGTTTAAATGCCCCAGTCAAAAAAGTTGGATTAGCTGGGCTCGGTGGCACAGACTATAATCCTGCGCCTTTGGGAGGCTCAGGTGAGTGGATTGCCTGAGCCCGCGGGTTCAAGACCCGCCTGGGCAGTTAAACCTAATCTCTACAATAAATCAAAAAATCAGCCGGGCATGGTAGCATATGCCTGTAATTCCGGCTACATGGAAGGCTGAGGTGGAAGGATCGCCGGAGCCCAGCAGGTCGAGGCTGCGGTGGCGGGAGTGGCCACTGCACTCCAGTCTGGGCGACAGAGTGAGACTCCAACTCAAAAAAAAAAAAGTTGGATTAGTAGAATGGATTAAAAAAATAATGAGCCAATTTTATACTGTCTATAAGAAACTCACTTTATATATACACTGATACATATAGGCAAAAAGTGAAAGAATAGAAAAAAATGCTCCATGCAGCTAGTAACCAAAAGAGAGCTGAGTTTATTATTATCAGACAAATTTGACTTTGAGTCAAAAACCATTACAAGAGAATGAAGGACATTATATATTGATAAATGAGTCAATTCACAAAGAAGATATAGCAATTATAAACATATAGGCACCAAACATCAGAAACCCAAAATAAATAAAAAACACTGATGGAATTGAAGGAAGAAATAAATAGTTCTATTATATAAGTAGAAGACTTCAATATCCACTTTAAATAATAGATAGAACAATCAAGCAGAAGACAAATAAGAAAATAAAGAATTGAACAAAAATATAAACCAATTTGAGCTAATAAAAATATACGGAACCTAACAACAGCAAAAGACACTTTTTCTCAAGTACACATGGAAAAATTCTTCATGATAAATTGTATATTAGGTCACAAACCACTCTTAAAAAGTGTGAAAAAACACTTAAATAATACAAAGTATCTTTTCTAATCACAATGCTATAAAATTTGAAATCATTAACAGAAGAGAAACCAGAAAATTCTCAGATATGTGACAATTAAACAATACACTCTAAAATAATAACTGGATCAATTAGATGCAGGAAAAGCTTTGGAAAGCATCCAACATCCTATCTTGATTAAAAACCCTTGAACACCTAGGCATAGAGGGAACATACCTCAAAATAGTAAGATCCATCTATAATAAACCCATAGCCAATATATTGCTAAACAGACAGAAATTGAAAGCATTTTCCCTGAAAACTGGAGCAAGACAAGCCTGCCAACTTTCATTCCTCCTGTTCAACATAGTATTGAAAGTCCTAGCTGGAGCAATCAAACAAGAGAAGGAAATTAGGGGTATCCAAATAGGAAAAAAGGAAGTCAAGTTATCCCTCTTTGCTGATGATATGATTCTATATCTTGAAGATCCAAGAGAATCTGTCAAAAACCTTGTTGCACTGGTAAAGGACTTTAGGAAAGTCTCAGGGCACAAAACCAACATGCAAAAGATAGTCATATTCTTCCACACCAGCAACAAGCAGGCAGAGAACCAAATAAAAAGCACAATCATTCACAATAGCCACAAAAAGAAAGAAAGAAAGAAATACCTCGGCATCTTCCTAATCAGAAAAGTGAAAGACCTTTACAATGGAAACTACAAAACACTGCTCAAAGAAATCAGAGATGACCCAAACAAATGGGAAGATATTTCATGCTCATGGGTTGGAAGAATCAACATTTTAAAGATGTCTATCAGCCGGGCTCGGTGGCTCAGCCTGTAATCCCGCGCCTTTGGAGGCTGAGGTGAGTGGATTGCCTGAGCCTGCGGGTTCGAGACCTGCCTGGGCAGCAAGACCTCATCTCTACAATAAATCAAAAAATCAGCTGGGCGTGGTAGCGTGCGCCTGTAATTCTGGCTACTCGGAAGGCTGAAGTGGAAGGATCGCTGGAGCCCAGCAAGTCGAGGCTGCGGTGGCCGGGAGCGGCCACTGCACTCCAGTCTGGGTGACAGAGTGAGACTCCAACTCAAAAAAAAAAAAAAAGATGTCTATCCTACCCAAGGCAATCTACAGATATAATGCAATGTCTATTAAATTACTAACACCATTCTTCTCAGACCTGGAACTGACAATACAGAAATTCACATGGAAACACAAACGACCACAAATAGCCATGACAATTCTTAGCAAAAGAAACAAAGCAGGAGGTATCACACTTCCAGACTTCAAATTTACTATAAGGTTACAATAATCAAAACAACCTGGAACTGGTACAAGAGCAGGCATATGGACCAATGGAACAGGATAGAGATACCAGAAGCAAAACCTCAATTTCTCAACCAACTCATCTTTGACAAAGCTTCCAACAACAACCACTGGGGAAAGGAGAACCCATTCAGTAAATGATGCTGGGAAAACTGGCTGATCACATGCAGAAGATTAAAACAAGACCCCTACCTATCACCATACACCAAAAGCAACTCTGGATCAAAGACCTAAACCTAAAACCTCAGACTACATGAACCTTAGAAAATGCAGGAGACAACCTTATGGAAATTGGAACTGGCAGCCAATTCCTGATCAAAACCCCAAATGCCCATGCCATATGAGATAAGATAAGAGATAAGAGGTCAGTGGGATCTCATCAAACTGAAAATCTTCTGCAAAGCAAAAGAAACTATTGATAGAGTGGGGAGACAGCTCACAGCATGGGAAAATATATTTGCCAACTGTATATCTGACATCTAGGATCTACAAGGAACTCAAGCATGCCAAAAATAAAAAAAAGACAAACAGCCCCATTAAAAAGAGGGCAAAAGACATGAATAGACACTTCTTAAAAGAAGACATATGAGCAGTCAACAAATACATGACAAAATGCTCAGCCTCACTAGTCATCAAAGAAATGCAGATTAACACCACACTGAGATACCACCTAACCCCAGTCTGAATGGCCAACATCAATAACAAAAAACAACAGATGCTGGAGAGAATACGGGGCAAAGAGAATATGTCTACACTGTTGGTGGGAGTGTAAACTAGTACAACCTCTTTGGAAAACAGTGTGGTGATTCCTAAAAGATCTAAAAATTGACCTTCCATACAATTCAGCAATCCCCCTTCTGGGAATATACCTATGTGAACTCAAATCACTCTATGAAAAAGAGACCGCACACGTATGTTTATTGCAGCATTATTAACAATAGCAAACACAAGGAACCAACTGTACAAACCATTGAAAGTGGACTGGATTAAAAAAATGTGGTATATACACACTGTGGAATTTTACACAGCCATAAAGAGGGACAAAATTACGAATATCGCAGCAACTTGGATGGCTTTAGAGTCTATACTACTCAGTGATCTATCACAGCAACAAAGAACTGATCACCACATGTTCTCACTCATAAGCAGACCCTGAGCAATTATCATAATACTATAAGAAAGGGCTTGGCAGTAGTGGGGAACTGCAGGGGTGGGGGGGATACTTCATCAATAAGGGTACCTGATCTCAAACCAGGCAAAGTGGGGACCGGTGTGAGACCCAAACTTTATCTGTACAATGACCATTTGTATACCTGATTCTGCATTGTATCCCACATCTTTAAAAGAAAAAAAAAGAAATATAAATAAATATATATATATATATAATAATAAAAAGATCAAATAAGAAATCACAAGGAAAATTAGAAAATATTTTGGAGACAAATAAAAATGAAAAGATGTCAAAATGTATGAAATGTAACAAGCACAGTGATAAAAGCAAAAAGTTTAGATGTTTAAAAGGAAGACTTCAAACTAATAATCACACATTAAAAATTAAGGACCTATAAAAAGAATAACAAACTAAGCCCAAAGCTAGTAGATGGAAGGAAAAAAATAAAGATATCAGTAGAAGTAAGTAACATAGAGAATAAAAAATAGAGAACATCAATAAAACCAAAAGTTGGTTCTTTGAAAAGATCAAGAAATTAGAGAAAACTTTAGGCTGAACAAGATGTAAAGAGAGAAGACTCAAATTACTAACATTGATAATGAAAGAGAAGACATTACCACTGATTTCACAGACATAAAAGGGATTCTAAGATAATAATATGAACAATCATATGGGAACAAATTGCATAACCTAGATGAGGTGAACAAATTCTTTGAGATACACAGCCTACCAAGACTGAATAATGAAGAAATAGAAAATCCGAATAGAACTGTAACTAATTATGAGGTTGAATCAGTAATAAAAAAATATTTCAGCCACAAAAAGCCCTGGATCAAATGGCTTCGCTTGTGAGTTCTACCAAAACATTTAAAGAATGATTAGTACCAATTCTTCTAAAACTTGCACAAAAAAGTTTAAGATGAAGGAGTATTTTAAAATTAATTATATGAGGCCACTACTACCTTGACACTAAAGCCAGACAGATCCTAGAAGCAAAGAAAACCAAGACCAATGGCCCTGATGAATACTGACCCAAAATTCCTCAAAACTATATTAGCAACCTGATTTCACTAACATCTTAAAAGGATTATACACTACAACCAAATATGTTCCTGAAAAGTAAGAATGATTCAACACATTAAAATCAACCAGTGTAATAAACCACTTTAACAGAAAGAAGAAAAAAAAGCACACAATCATCTCAATTAATGTAGAAAAGCATTTGTCAAAATTAACATCCTTTTGTGATCTCAGCAATCAACAAACTAAAAATAGATGGAAACTAAATGTCTTTAACTATAATAAAAGGCTATATTTGTAAATCCTACAACTAATGTCATAATCAGTAGTGAAAGACTAAAACTTCTCCCCTAAGATCATAAACAAGACAATGATGTTCATTTGCTCACTTCTATTCAGCATAGTAGTAGAAGTTTTATCCAGAGAAATTAGGCACGAAAAAAATAAGATAAAATATAAAACATTCAAACTGGAAAATAGGAAGCAAATTATCTATGTTTATAGGTAACATAGTCTTGTATGTAGAAAATACTAAAGATTTCACACACACACAAAATACCTTGTTTGACTAATAATTAATTCAGCAAAGTTTCAGGATATAAAATTAACACACCAAAATTAGTTGCACATCTATACACTAACAATGAACAATCTAAAAAAGAAATGAAGAAAACATTCATCAAAAATATTGGTTGGGTGTTGTGGCATTTGCCCAAAGTCCCAGATACTCAGGAGGTGAGGCGGAAGGATCATTTGAGACTAAGAGTTCAAGGCTGTAGTGTGCAATGATCATGCTTGTGACTAGTCACTGCACTCCATCCTGGGCAACATAGCAAGACCTTGTCTCTAAAAATAATAATAATAATAATAATAATAATACTTCATAATAAACCTAACAAGAAGGCAAAAGTTATGTACACTGAAAATTACAAAAAACAGCTGAAAGAAGATATAAATAAATGGAAAGACATCCTGTGTTCATGAATTGAAGACTTACTATTAAGATGTCAATACGACCCAAAGTGATGAATAAATTCAATGTGATACCTGTCAAAATCCCTATATTTTGTTTTCAGAAATAGAAAAATCCATCCTAGAATTCATATCAAGAGACTCTCAATAGTCAAAATAATCTTGAAAAGGAGCCTGGCGTGGTAGCTCATGCGTGTAATCCTAGCATTTTGGGAGGCTAAGGTAGAAGGATTGCTTGAGTCCAGGAGTTCAAAACCATCCTGGGCAACATAGCAAGACTTCATTTCTACAAAAAATAGAAAAATTAGTCGGTGTGGTGGTGTATGCCTGTAGTCCCAGCTACTTGGAAGACTGAAGCAGGAGGATTGCTTGAGCACAGGAATTCAAGGCTGTAGTGTGCTAAGATTGTGCCACTGTACTCTGGGCAACAGATTACAACACTGTCTCAACTTGAAAAGTGGAACAATTCTGATAGACTCATATTTTCAGATTTTAATTCTTACCACAATGATGTAGTAACCAAAACAGTATGATACTGGCTTAAAGACAAAAATGTAAAGTAATAGAATTGAACACGATGTCCAGAAATAAACTCTCACATATAATATATGGTCAAATTATTTTCAACAAGGTGCCATGACTCTTCAAAAGGGAAAAGATAATCTTTTCAGCAAATGATGCTGGGAAAACTGGATATTCACATGCAAATGAAAGAAGTTGGACCCTTACTACAGATTATATACACAAATTAACTCAAAATGTACTAAAGACCTAAATGTAGCAGAGAAAACCATAAAATTCCTTGATGGAATAATGGCATTGACTCTAGAAATGATTTCTTGGATATGACATCAAAAGTACAGGCAACAAAAGAAAAAAGTAGATAAATTTGACTTCATCAACAGTAAAAATTTTTTTGCATTAAAACATATTAGCAAGAAAGTAAAAGTTGGGCATGGTGGCTTATGCCTGCAATTATAGCACTTTGGGAGGCCTGGACAGGAGGATCACTGGAGTTCAGGAGTTGGATACCAGCCTAGGCAACATAGCAAAACTCTGTCTCAATTTTTTAAAAAAATAAAGCAATAGCCCACACAACAGGAAAATATTTGCAAGCTATATATATGTTAATGGTCTATCATATCTAAAGTATTCATTATTCAAAATATATAAAGAATTCTTACAACTCAACACCAAAGACAAACAATCTAATTAATAAAAGTGCAAAAGACTTGAATATCAATTTCTCCAAAGAAATATACAAGTGGCCAATAGACAAAGATGTTCAACATCACTAAACATTAGGGAAAGGTAAAACAAAGCCACAATGAGAGATATTACTTCATACTCATTAGGACTGCTGACTATTATAAAAAGGGAGAAAAAAAGGAAATCCCAAGTATAAGCAAGAATGTAGAGAAATTGAAATCCTTGAGCATTGCTGGTGGGAAAGTAAAATGGTGCAGCTGCTGTGGAAAACAATATGGTGGTTTCTATTAAAAACTAAACACAGACTTTCTTTTAAGCCTGGCACAGTGGCACGTGCCTGTAACCCCAGCTACTCCGGGAGCTGAGGTAGGAGAATTGCTTGAGGCCAGGAGTTTAAGCCCTTGTCTCTAAATATACATATAAAAAATAGTCATGCATAGTGGTACATACCTATAGTCTCAGCTACTTGGGAAGTTGAGGCAGGAAGATGACTTAAGTCTAGAATTTGAAGTTGCAGTGAGCTATGCACTCCAACCTGGGCCACAAAGGGAGACCCCATCTTGAAAGAAAGAAGGAAGGAAGGAATTAAGAAAGGAAGGAGGAAAGGAAGGAAGGAAGGAAGGAAGGAAGGAAGGAAGGAAGGAAGGAAGGAAGAAAGGAAGGAAGGAAGGAAGAAAGAAAAATAAAAAGATAGAAAATGATCCAGCGATTCTATTTAGATATTTTGCCCAAAAAATGTGAAAGCAGGCTAAAAAGATATTTGTGTATCCATGTTCACAGCAGCATTGTTCAAAGTCAAAAGGTAGAAGCAACCTAAGAGTCCATCAATCAATCAATGCTTCATTTTTTTTATTTTTTATTGTGAAGTTGTGGGGTATAGTTAAGGGTTAGGTATACAATTGCGTTTCATTCAGGCACCCTGTTGATATGGGGTGTTTCCCCGTTCCCAGACAGATATTTGCTACTGTTAATCCCATCTCCCTCCCCCCACCATAGTTTCCCAGTACCTTCAGTA
>NW_007247236.1:82582-100373 GCF_000164805.1 Carlito syrichta | reverse complement strand
GGTGTTTCCCCGTTCCCAGACAGATATTTGCTACTGTTAATCCCATCTCCCTCCCCCCACCATAGTTTCCCAGTACGGTCAGTCATTTTCGTATAGTATTGCATTGGATGTTTAAGGTCCATTATATGAGTGAGAACATGTGATACTCAGATTTTTGTTTCTGTGAGAGGTCACTCAGTATTATAGACTCTAGTTCCATCCAGGTTGTTGCAAAATTCATGATTTTTTTCTTTTTTATGGCTGCATAGTATTCCATCGTGTATATGTACCACATTTTTTTAATCCAGTCCTCTTTTGACGGGCAGCATGGCTGTTTCCAGGTTCTTGCTATTGTGAACAATGCTGCGATAAACATGCGTGTGCAGGTATCTTTTTTATAGAGTGATTTGTGTTCTTCAGGATATATTCCCAGTAGGGGGATTGCAGGGTCATATGGGAGGTTGGTATTTAGAGCTTTTAAGAATCACCACACTACTTTCCACAGAGGTTGCACTAGTTTACACTCCCACCAACAGTGTAGAAGTGTTCCCTTTTCACCACACCCTCTCCAGCAGCTGTTATTTTTTGAGTTGTTGATGATTGCCATTCTGACTGGGGTTAGGTGGTATCTCAGTGTGGTTTTGATTTGCATCTCCCTGATGATTAGTGAGGTTGAACATTTCTTCATGTGTTTGTTGGCTGCTCGGATGTCTTCCTTTGTGAAGTGTCTGTTCATATCTTTTGCCCATTTTATAATGGGGTTGTTTGTCTTTTTCTTTCCAGCACATTTGAGTTCCTTGTAGATCCAGGATGTTAAGCCTTTGTCGGACCTGGAGTTGGCAAATACTTTTTCCCAGTCTGTAGGCTGTCTCCCTGCTCTCTTGATGGTTTCTTTGGCTTTGCAGAATATATACATAATGAAATAATATTTAGCTTTAAAAAGGACTGAAATTCTGACCCATGCCACAATATGGATGAAATGTAATGACATTATGCTAAGTGAAATAAACCCGACATAAAAAAAAGACATTATGTATGATTACAGTATGTCTTAGTTTGCTTTGTGCATCTATATCAGAATACCTGAGATTGGGTAATTTATAAAGAACAGAAAATTATTTTTTCACAGTTCTGGAGGCTAGGAAGTCTAAGATCAAGGTGCTGGCAAGTTAGGACTTGACCTCTGCTTCCTAATTTGTGCCTTGAATACTATACTATATTTTCTGGAAGGGAGGATTGCTATGTCTTCAAATAGTAGATGACCAGGGGAGAGTAAACCCACTCCTATAAGCCCCTTTTATCACAACATTAATCGATTTATGAGTGTAGATCCCTTATGGCCTACCTAAACACCTCCCCTTGGACCCTGCCTGCTACATTGGAGATTAAGATTCAACATAAGTTTCAGAGAAGACAAAAACATTCAAACCATAGCACAATCATATGAGGTACCCAGAATAGTCAAACTTATAGAGATAAAATAGTATAGTGGTATCCAGGTACTAGGGAAAAGAGGAAATGTGGAAATTCATTATTTAATGGATGAATAGAGTTTCAGTTTTGGATGACAAAAATGTTATAAAGATGGGTAGTGGTGATGGTTGTACAGTGTGAATGTATTTAATGTTTCTGAATTATATGATTAAAATGGTAAATTACAGGTTATGTTTAGTTTACCACGATAAAAAAAGTCAGTCTTTTTTTTTTAAGAGCTGGGAGTCTCACGATGTTTCTCTGTTCTAGACTTGAATTCCCTGCCTCAAGCTATCCTCCCACCTCAGCCTTCTGAGTCTCTGGAATTACAGGCATGTGCCACTGTACCTGGCAAAAGTCTGTCAGTCTTCAACCAAATTTAAATCAAAATAATGAATTTTAATTGTCATTTTGTGTAATGGTGACAAAGATTTTCTCCTTGACCAAATTCTAGTTAGGCTCCTCTTCTCAAGTAAGTCTCAAATTCGGTCTACAAAAACTGCAGACTCTCAGCACAAATGATTTTATCATGCCCCTTCCCTGTGTTAAAGGATTTGAATAAATACTAGCTTAGTTTCTAACAGCTCAAGGCCATGTCTCTAGAATGGTGACTCCAGTCCCCTTAAGTTCCTACCTGGGAAAGCTCGAGGCTGCCCAGAGTATACTATTTATTTCAGCTATCATTTAAAGATAGGGCCTCTGTCTTCCAATCTCTGTGGCAGGGTAGGAGCCTAACTTCATTCAGTAAGTGCTATTTAAAAACCCGGATAGTATAAACACATTAACCAACCCTTTCTTCCTGCTTTTTATAAATTTCTACTTTCCTGACTATGCACAAGCCCCTAATCTTCCCCTTCCTTATTCTCTCGTTTTACAAAAAAATTGACAGTAATCTCTGTATAAATCAAAGTTGACTTTAATTTACTCTTTTTACTATTGCAATGATATTACTGAATAAAATCTATCCTCACCATTTTATTTTATTTTTATTTTTTTGATAGTGCTGTTGAAAAAGCAGGATTTATTGAGAGGACAGAGAAAGCTCCCAAGGTGGGAGAGTACCCAAGGGGGTTGCCCCCTTTCCATTTTAAATAGTGTCTACCTTTGTTTATCTTTGACAGTGGTTAGGAACATGAAATGTTGTCAGATCATCTTGTTTCATATCCAGCATAAGCACTGTAAGCTATGTGAAGTCACATACCTTCCTTGTACTTCAGTTTCTGCATCTGAAAATAAGAATAATCATAATAAGTTTGTGAACTGGATTATATTAATTAATCCATGTAATAAACTTGGAACAGTGCCTTGTACATAGCGAAGGCTATAATTTTGATTTTGTTTATTATCACAATCACTGTTCTTCAAGCAACATGCTTCATAGAAATTGATAAAAAATTGGCAAAAGGAAAAACATTTGCATAAATATTTGTAATATTTATGCCAAAGAGTAGATTTAATAAAAAGGATGTTTTGTAAATAAATAAGAAAAACTGTATGTTCTGATAGAAATATTTGCAAAGAACAGGCACAGACAATTCACAATTAAAACTAAAAAAATGCTGAAATTTTTTTTATGAAAAGATCTTTGACCAATCAAAAAAATGCAAAAAAGGAAAAGGCCAAAACAAATAACAAAACAAAAACCAGCAACGAGATATCATTTGTATTTTATAAACCTTGTAAAATGAAATAACGAAAGAGAAGATTACAGTAGCCAGTATTGGTAAGGGCATAAGAAAATGAACACTATTCTTGCACTCATGAAGTTACAAAATAGGATACATTTTCTAAAAGAGTAATAAATATAAAAAATTTATTATATATATTTATTTATAAATATATTTATATTTGCATACATAAACATATTTATTTACATATATTCGCCAGGAAAGAAGAAAATTGTGTATTCAATGAGTAGTCTCTGGATTGCTTAAGAATGAAAAAAAAAATTGTGAATACCTAAATGCTGGTTTAGATAGCATAAATAAATTATGATATAAAAGAATGTTAGAAAGCTATTTACAAATTATGCTGTTTTTATTTACTGAATAAAATTAAGAGACTAAAAAATTTCTACAGCACAATGATGTATGATACAAGCAGATTATTATACAACATGTAGAATATGGTAGTTATATGTGGTTGGAAGGCTGTCACTGGCATTATTTGAATTTATGTAACCATTTATTTTTTAAACTGGAAAAAAAAGACCCTAAAACACAACAAAAGTGGTGTGATTATGAAAGTTGTGACTGAACAGTCAGTGTGGAATTTGTAGGACTAAAGTGTAGATTAAAGCAGTGCTTGCAAAAAAATCATATTTACAGCACTGTACAGTAGAAACACTAGCAAGAAACAATCTGCTGAAGTTCAGCTAGAAATTGACTTGTGGCCTTAGGAAAATCTGGAGAGACTTGGTACTACTAATCAAAAACATAACTTGGGCTGGGCACGGCTGCTTACACCTGTAATCTCAGTATTTTGTGAGGTGGAAGTAAGAGGATTGCCTGAGTTCAGGGATTTGAGACCAGCCTGGGCAACTTGGTGAGACCTCATCTGTACAATTAAAAAAAAAAAATTAACTGTGTGGTGGCACACGCCTGTAGTTCCACCTACTTGAAAGGGAGGTGGAGGGATTGCCTGAACCCAGGAGGTGGAGGCTACGGTAGCCTTGAGCGTGCTACTGTGCCTAGCTTGGGTGACAGAGAGTAAAACTCCAACTAATGAAACAAACATAACATAATTTGGTTCTTGATTGGCACTGGGGAATAAAAGAAAGCATTAAAAGAAAAGACTCTTCCCACTTGTATCTAGCCACTATTGGTGAACAAGCCCACTGTTGGTTAGAGATTAACTAGAGATAAATTCAGACTTTGATTTTAGGAGATGAAAGAGAGGTGGATGAAAAGAATAATATATTCACATATTTAATCCTTACAACAATTCTGTGAGAAAAGAACAATGAATTTTTTCTATTTTCCAGATGAGAGAATTGAGGTACAGAGAGGATAGGAAATCTCCCAAGATTATACAATTGCCTTTTAAATACCTAGCTTTGGGTGTTTAGGATATATGTATACCAGTGATTCTCAAATTTAGTTTGTGGCATGTGGAAGAATTGGGACTGCTGGCAGAAATCACAAACAGGTGGTCCAGAAGCAGATCCAGCTTGTAGATTGTTTTGTTTGGCCAGCACAGTGTTTTCTGTTTGCTCATTTATTTCATTTTGTTTTAAAAACATGGTAGATATTTTAAAATCAGAAAATTCCACATAAAAATTCAGATCACCGGTTTGTTTGTTGTTTAAAAAACAAGTAGGAGATCTGGCAACTGTCATTTCTGCACTGTAGCTATCTGCCTGATCTGAGTTGAAGCAATCCCCTTTAAATGAGGCGGGCATCCTCCATTCAGCCTGTCTCATTCCTTCATATCGCCTGCTAATCACTGCATACTTTAGAATGTATGGCTTCTTCTATAAAACATACAAACACCTTAAAAATTACTTTTAATCACCATTAAAGTCTAAAAGATGTCAATCTGTTCTTTAGTAACCTAGAAATGACTGATGTGGAAAGAAGACAAATAATGTTCTAACTAATCCTGGAATACATCTTGGCATTTTCTTCAACCTGAAAAAGAAAATCTACTCTCCTAGCATTATTAAGACATTGATATTTTGCTAATGATTTGTTAGGAGAGTGACGATTAGGGTTACATCACACCTTAAAAACAAAATTATAAGGCCCAGCATGATGGCTCACTCCTATAATCCCAGCACTTTCAGAGGCTGAGGCAGGAGGATTGTTTGAGTTCTGGAGTTCGTGACCAGTCTAGGCAACATAGGGAAATTCGTCTCTATAAAAAAAATGAAAAAATCAGCTGGACATGGTAGAGCACACCTATATTTCCAACTACTTGGGAGGCTGAGGTAGAAGGATTGCCTGAGCCCAGGAGGTCGAGGTTGCAGTGAGCCCTGATTGTGCCACTGCACTCCAGCCTGGGCAACAGAGTAAGACCTCAACTCAAAAAAAGGAAAAAATCAAAGTTATAAATGCATGAGGTAATGGATATGCTAAATACTGATTTTATCAATATACAACAGAAATATGTATTGAAACATCAAATTCTATGTCAATAAAATAAAAATAAATAAATAGTTTTTTAAAGAAAAAAACATATTTTCATTCAACCACCAGGACCCTCATCAGGCCTACCCTACTAGCTTTGACCTCTCAAGTAAAACACATTCCACTCCTGACAGATTTTTGTCTTATACAGAGCAATTTAGCTCTTTCTTATTCTTTTAGCTTCACAAGTATAATGCGATTGCTTCCAAAGGGCCCACCTTATTACCAAGTCTTCTTAGAAAGCTGTAAGGTTAAGTATAAATAACAAATTATTGTCCGGGCTCGGTGGCTCAGCCTGTAATCCCGCTCTTTGGGAGGCCGAGGTGAGTGAATTGCCTGAGCCTGAGGGTTTGAGACCTGCCTGGGCAACTTGGCAAGACCTCATTTCTACAATAAATCAAAAAAATTAGCCGGGCGTGGTAGCGCACGCCTGTAGTTCCAGCTACTTGGAAGGTGAGGTGGAAGGATCGCCGGAGCCCTGCAGGTCGAGGCTGCAGTGGCCGGGAGCGGCCACTGCACTCCAGTCTGGGCGACTGAGTGAGACTCCATCAAAAAAAAAACAAACAAACAGAAAACCCCCAAATGATTCATTTATTTTCAGTTGCAATTTTTTTTTTCACTTTCACACTTGTATTGTAATTCCTCCAAACTCGTGACTCTTCTGCACCACTGAGGCAGCAGTTGCCTGGGAGCAAAAAGACCCACGGTTTTATTCCTGTCTGCGATTTGCTAACTGGTTTACTTTGGGTAAGTTACATACATTTTGGACTATCAGACTTGCAATTTATAAATAGGAATTTAATAAGTTCATTTCCTATATAACGGTTATTATTAATATAGTTTGTAATATGAGCACACAGAAAATAAAAATTGTATTTGTTTTAAATAAGTGCACTTTTTAATATTCTGGAAGGTAGGTTTCACATAACATAACAAGCACCTGTTCTTGAATATCCAGCACCGTGCTGGATATTTTGTAAATACTTTCTATATTAATCTTTTCTGCAACACTTTGAAGCAGCAGGGATATGAGTTTTCCACTGAAAGAAACTGAAACTAATTTGCCAAAGGTCATCTGTCTGAGTCAAAAGCCCATGTTCTTTTGATGACACCACACTGCTTCTACAGCTCAGCTCTCCCCTCAAATGCCACATTGTGCCACCCACCTATTAATTTGGAACTTTCTGGATGTACCCAAGAAGGATTACAAAATTATTTGTCCTTGCAAAAATATTTTGGATACTCATGTGCATAGCCTCAGAATTAAAAACACAAGCAGCCTGGGAATATTGTATATCAAGGATTCAGTGTTTAAGTACAGTATTTAGTAGAAGTATGATATATATAAACAGTTCATTTTATTTACAAATAGTATTTTTCTATTCAGTCTTACCCCATCAGTTAGTTCTAGCTTCTTGCAAGTTAGGAAGCAACCACAGAAAATTAGGATTCAGAAAATGGTGTTTGACTAGTTAAATATGCTGTAAAAATACATGTTGAAAATAAAACAAACTGATGGCCTGGTGGATTTGGTGAAGGCTGAAGTTGAGCATTTGAAGTTGTTGGGACTTAGAAAAAGATACCTCAAAATGAAGGCCTCAGCGCAACCTCAGAAGCAAAGTTTTTCTCTGACCTTTTCTTGCCCTCCTGTCTCTAGTCCCTTTCTCCCCTGGAGACTAGCCACAGAAACTAGAATTCCTCTTCTACAAGATGGGTCATGAAAACCAGAACCTCTTTTTCCCAAAGCCAACCATAAAACCGAAAAATATTACTCTAATGGTCCTTCTGCCTTTCTGTGTAAAAACTGGCCATAAAGAAATTATCTGACCTACCTTGTTTGACTATAGGTCTGACAATGCAAAAATTCCAAGTTCAGTCAAATATGTTTGAAGAGGTATATTCTGAGCCAAATGTGAGTGACCAGACCCAAGGCACAGCCCCAAGAAGTCTTGGGAGCATATGTCTGAGGTGGTTGAATTGCAGTTTGGTTATATACATCTTAGGGAGGCAGAAGTTACCAGGAAAAAAAAAACCCATAAATCAATACATGTAAGATTTTCATTGGTTTGACCTGGGAAGGCAGCTCATCTTGAAGTGGGAGCTTGCAGATTAAAGATTTTTTTGACTGGCAATTTGTAGGCTCTATCTAAGGAATTTTGGAAATCAGCAAAGGAGATAAGGAGAGGGGAAAAACTCCAAGTTTCTTGATATGTAGATGAAGTCCTATATGTGGCAGACTTAGAGAGAATAGATAAGTGTCTTACAAGGTTTCCAGAGTCTGGGAGTCCCCAAGAGAAGGTTTTGCAGAGTAATAAAATACTTGGATTTCCTTCTTTATCTGTTGTGTAATGCTATGCCAGAGTCAGATTTGAAGACAAAATTCAGCATAGGATTCAGGTAATAAAACCCCTTCTGATGAGCCCTTTTCAGGCATGACTCCCCAAGCCTCTTAGTTAGGAATTTGGGTAATAAAAAAAGGTCAGAGTTTAGGTTCCCATTCCAGAGAGGGCCCTGTCCCACGCCTAGAAGGAAGCAAAACTGCACAGAGAGGCCAAGAAGAATCTTGACAGATAAACCTTGCTGAATTTCCCACTAAGTCTATTAGCATTAGATTATACCTTTAAATATATATATATATATATATTTTGTTTTTATTTTATTTTAAAAATGTGGGGTACAATTCAGGATTAGGTATACAAGTAGTCATCATACAGGTAAAGCGTGGGCCACTCCTTGGTGCCCACTCTGCCTGGTTTGAGATCAGGCACCACCATTGATGTTGTGTCCTACACCCATCCACTCCAGCAATATCCCACTACTGCCAATTCCTTCCTTACAGTATTATGGTAAATGTTTAGGGTTCACTTATTAGTGAGAACATGTGGTACTCTGTTCTTTGTTTCTGTGATAGATCACTGAGTATTATCGACTACAAATCCATCCAAGTTGCTGCAAAGTCCATATGTTTGCCCTTCTTTATGGCTGTGTAGATTATATCCTTTTTATTCAATCATATTTCTATGCAACTGTCCATATTTTGTGGAACTTAAATAAAAATGGAGGATTGTCTCTGTATCTTTGGGTCATGATTCTGAAAGCTCTTGTGTAACCATGTTACATAAATTTGTACACCCTCTCTCCCATTAATCTGCTTTTTTGCAAGCTGATTTTTCAGTGAACCTTCAGAGGGGACAAGAACTTTCCCCTTGGCCCCTGCAAAGCCTCAACATGAGCAGCAACACATCAATTCTATCTTGATTTGTTTGTTTGGTTTTAATTTTCAAATAATCTTGAGCTGACATGGCAACAGAGTCTCAGAGTGTACCCTCTTTTGCTTTCCTCTTTTTTGAAGAGGTCCTTTGCAATGCTTCTTGAGGGGCAGCATTAGAACAGGATAGAGTGACATAGTCAAAAGAACTAAAAAGAGTTCCTCTTGGATTCTTCCCAACATTACAGAAGAGAGCTTCACAAGGAAAAATAATGTTCATTTCTACTGACAAGGTGAGAACTGAGTTTTCAATGTGATTGGCAGTGTTGTAATACCAGCATAAAATTAAGTTTGTAAGATAATAAGATATGCTGCCTATTTCATTTTTCCAGGGCTCTCAATCCTGTTTTGGCTGAAAGTAATCACAGAGAACTAAATAATAATTAGATTTTGCTCACTCCTGTACGCATGGTCATCTCTTTTCTAAAACACTCATCATTTGGATACAAACTAAATCTCTTTAATCTTAAAAAGACTGCAGAGGATAACATCTTTGATCAGACTGCTAGTGCCGTGTATTTGTGAAAAGTGACCCCTGATTCAAATTGAATCTGGGAAAATGCCCAAACATTGGCTAACTCTGTAGTTATGGTGCCCCCCTCTGAGACGCCTGTGAATTTGGCAAGTATCAAGGTAGTAGAAGCAGGCCTAGATGGTTTCTTCTGGCCTGTAAATTGTCTTTCGTCCCTCTACTTTCCTCAAGCTAGAAGCTAATACATAGTCAGAGAAAGGAACAAGCATGTTCAGCAGCAGTGAATTCAACATGTTGAAAATAAGAAATCCAGTAGTACACAGGAAGACCACGAGGGGATATAGAGAAGCTAAAACTCCTTGGAGGAGAAAATATCTAACCTGCTGACTATAACAACAAGAAAGCTAAACTTGTGTCCTCTAAAATAAGAAAGTTACAATAGCCAGGGATGCTTTTATTTATTTTTAAAAGATAATGGCAGTTAAAAAAGAGGTATTATCACAAGAATAATCGTTTTCTATAGTTATGTAAAATTCAAGGGAAAATCAGGATATCTATTTTCTGAAAAAATATTTGGTTTTGCATTTTGGCTCACAGCTATAATCTCAGCACTTTGGAAGGCTGAGTTAGGAAAATCACTTGAGCTCAGGTTCAAGACCACCCTGAGCAACATAGTAAGACTTCATCTATAGGAAAAAAAAATACAAAAAATTAGCTGGGTGTGGTAGTGCGTGCCTACAGTCCCAGCTACTCAGGAGGCTGAGGTGGAAGGATCACCTGAGCTCAGGAAGTTGAGGCAGCAGTGAGTCAGGATCATGCCACTGCCCTCCAGCCTGGGTGATGGAGTGAGATTCTGTCTTTAAATAAACAAACAAATAAATAAATAAAGATTTAAAAATTCGACTGATCCTTTGTGAAAGTTTAGTGACAAAGATCACTTTCATGCCAAATGAGAGATGTATACTGAGCCATTTTGTCAGATCATATAGATATAGTTGAATAACAACTGAATTATAGTCTATTAACAACTACCTTTTCTAATATAAAGGAGTATGAAATTATTACCTACTGTGGCAATCTATTAACTCTGCAGAAGAAAACAATAGATTTGGTCATTTTGTCGTTTTCTTTTTAGGGCATCTTACACATTAACACAATATATGACTGTTAAAAAGTAGAACTTGTGTTTAAATAAATATGCAAGCATAACTGCATTTCAGTGAATTTTATCATCTTCAAAATAATCCTTTTGGCTATAAACATAATAATTAGAATTTCCAAATTGTTCTGGAGACAATCCAGATATCCTATGATTATTATTTTCAATAAAGGTGATTAATTAAAGGTAGAATGGAGGTATTACTTAATCTGAATAATTTGCAAGACTTTTCACAGATATTTATAAATCAGGAAAAATCCTTTGTTGAATCATGTGCTGTGATTTGGGGTCCAGTAAGTATGGTTACAGAAGCTATGTAGTTATTCTAGCAATGTGTAGAACTTTTTCTGGCAACTGCTTTTGGAATCAGCTTATGAGTCACACAAGGAAATCACTGTTATTACTTTATCTCACAGTGAGATATGTTTTTACAGCAGAGCAAAAAAAACATCTCAGCATCCCATTTTCTTTGCATAGGTTTTCTAAGCTGACTCTTGAGTATAGTTCTTCCATATTAGACTGAAATATTAAAATGTTGAAAAGAACATGACTCCTATTCTTAAAGGTTTCATTACTAAAATGCTGAAAATATGGGATTCTGAGAATAATACTATGGTGAGGTATAGTATATTACATTAAATGCAATAGAAACTCTTATCCTAGGGGCTTAAAATACCCTCATCATTTACACATGTGACTTCCTCATAGATCAATCTGTTAACCTACAGGTATTAATAAGTGATTTATTTGTGCCTAGTGCTTTGGTAATGCAGCCAACTAGTTTGCAGAAAGGCATCCTCAGTTCCAATTTTAATAACAAGAAATGGATGAACTAAGAAATTCAATCATTAGCCTGAGTTCACATAATCACACACTGGTAGTCTCAGCAGGGAAAGCCAGATTTCTTAATCCTAGCTGTGATCTTTCATGAATAACTCCTTCCTATTCTCTCACCCTCTACCCTACCTCCACATCACTCTGTTGTTTTTTCTCAAATACCTAAAATCATGACTGTTGATGGTTTTTGTTCTGATCACATTGTATCTACTTAAAAATATTCAGGCCGGGCTTGGTGGCTCAGCCTGTAATCCCAGCACTTTGGGAGGCTGAGGTGAGCGGATTGTATGAGCCCACTGTTCGAGATCCACCCGAGCAACTTGGTGAGCCCTCGTCTCTACAATAAATCAAAAGTTAGCTGGGCGTGGTAGCACACGCCTGTAGTTCTGGCTACTTGGAAGGCTGAGGCGGCACGATCCCCGGAGCCCATTGGATCGACACTAGGGTGGCCGTGAGTGTGTCACTGCACTCCACCCTGGGCAACAGAGTGAGACTCCAATTCAAAAAAAAAAAAATCAGAGTAGGGTATGAGGATGTGGGATATAGAGAGTAAATGGTACCAGATATGCCACCCCAATATATGCCACTTTGACACAAGGATAATTTTGAGCCATTGAGAAACAGCAGACACAGGAAAAGCACTTTACTTCTCCCTAAGGACCTAAAAATAAAGTACAGATTTAAATTTTTATAAAAGAAATTTATATTTATAAAAGAAATTTCCTTTTTATTGTTTTTTTTAGATTGGAAAACATAGTTTATTAAGAAAGTAAGAGAGAGATTGATTCACCTCCCCAAGGTAGGGAAGGGGAAGAAATTTCCATTTGTAAAGATACCTTTTACCAGGAAAAGAACTTCTCTTCAGGAGACAACTCTTCCCATAGAGCATATAAGACAACTCTTATTTATCAACCATTGCCTCCCTTCATCTTCCCATAACTTGTCTCCCTGCTCCAAAATCTAAAACTCCTTTTTTTAAAATTTAGCCTAAGATGAAATATAGACTTCAATCATATGCCTGCTTCATGAGACACATTTTTTTTTTCTTTGTAAACCTACATAGTTTAACTCTCTTGTTCATCTGTCTTTTGTCAATTTGATCCATGGGCCCCATCCATTGAATCTAGGAAGGTGAAGAGGAAAAGTTTTGTCCTGCCATACAGAAAGAAGGGTGAAATCATAGCATGATTTTTTTCTAGGTCTACTGAAGGAAATTTAAAAGGACTATAAATCCACAAATAACCTTATTAGACTAATCCACTAGAAAGCATAAGGAGAAGAGATTTCTTCCACTTGAATTGAGACAAGAGGATAGAGAGCCTCAGAGAGAAGCTACCCGCTGATCAAGAGAGAAAACAAAAAAAGCCAGAACCTATAAATGTAAGTTTGCTATTAACTTACCTGTGGCAGACAGGAACCCGGACATGCCTTACACTTACGAATTTCTGGCTGAGTGAGATGTTGTTTATGGATCACTGAGGACAGGTAAGGAGAAGGGTTAGATTAAGAGATTCAGTTCCAGCCGGGCTCCGTGGCTCAGCCTGAAATCCCACGCCTTTGGGAGGCTGAGGTGAGTGGATTGCCTGAGCCTGCGGGTTCAAGACCCACCTGGGCAGCGAGACCTCATCTCTATAATAAATCAAAAAATCAGCCAGGCGTGATAGCACATGCCTGTAATTCTGGCTACTCGGAAGGCTGAGACAGAAGGATCGCCGGAGCCCCGCAGGTCGAGGCTGCGGTGGCCGGGAGTGGCCACTGCACTCCAGTCCGGGCGACTGAGTGAGACTCCAACTCAAAAAAAAAAAAAGAGAGATTCAGTTCCATGGTGTCAGCTTAACGAAAAAGCCCAAATAAACATAGGAATGGGGTGGTAGAATCACAAAACTTCCCGCCAAGATGCCGTGGACAACTCTTCATACCTCTTTCAGTCTTAAGCTGTCCTTATTGTTGTGGTCCTTGAGTTCCAACAAATGGTTTATTTGGGGCAAGCAATTATAATGAACTACTAGCAGCCAAATTTATTACTTCCTATGAGTAATACCATATTGCTTATTTTAAATGCATCCTATCAGTCTGTCTTCACAATAGTCTTCTACTATTATTATCCCTATTCTACAGATGAGGAAACTGAAGCTCAGAGAGTTTAAACAACATGTTCTTGATTATACTACAAAATAGTAATAGAACTGAAGCTCCCAGGTAAGTTGGTCTGACTCCATTTGAGCCTCATAATTGCCCTGTGAAAAAGCAAGTGGGAAAATAGAGACTCCTGTTAGATTCTTCATCTATTTTTTCACTAAACAATTATTCTTCTTATACCCTGAATTAGTCACTGTGTGTGCACTGAGAACACAGTGGCAAACCAAACAAACTTAGTCAGTGTTCTCATGGAACTTACTATTATTAGAAAAATATAATTAAAACAAAATTTCTTCCAAGTCCAGAAAGCCTCTCCACAAAGGTAACAGAAGAAGAAAATAACTTTATTATTGAATAAGCAATAAATCAAAATGTGATGTGCATCACAGGCGATCCACTAAAGGGATTGCAAAAACAGAAAGAAATCTTACTTTTATACAACTAAGTGAATATGACACATTACATTCATATTCTCAGATAAAATAGCTAATTTTCTCCTATCTTTATGATTAAAGATAGGTTTTGCCTTCTGGAGTCAGGTGCTGGCTGAAGTTAGGCCTATATCTTCTCAGGAAACTGGGAGATAGGATGTTAGCTTCTTTGATGATTACATTTCAAAGAGATGTCTCTCAGGTCCTTGAGGAAATATCTTTGAGTTGTGAGACTGGCAAGAGTGTTATTTAACCATTGAAAGATTTATGTATACTTGAAAAGGATAGCGGAAAAAATATCAGAAAGAAAAAGGAGGGTGGGAGTCTTCCCTTATTTTCAGTGGGGAAAATCTAAGCCTCTGATTTTAATTCATATTTGCCCTTGCATCATTAAATGGGGAAAGAAACCAATAAACAATCACTTACATAAATATATAATTATATGTTTTGATAAATTCTATAAACCCAGTGTGCTGTGAGAGAAAATTATAAAGGGATGTTAATCTACTCTAAGAATTTGGCCCCCAAAGAAGTTCTTACAATATATCCTGAGCAATGAACAGGAATTTATTTATTGATAGATAGAAAGAAGAGCTTTCCAGGAGAAGGCAACAACATGTGTGAAATCTCTGAGGTGACAGAGAACTTGTAGTCTTTAAGGAACTAAAAGAAGGCTATTGCAAGAACAAATTGAATTAGAGAGCAAATGACATGAGAATTTTATACATGGTTAGAGTTATAGTAAGGTATCTATTGTGCATGTGTGTATATATATATATACACACACACATACACACACAAACACACATGCATATGAAACATGCATGCCCTCTGAGATTGAAGCTTTAAAATTAACACCTAGTCAATGAGAGTACAAAATGGTTCAGGGAATGGAAAGAAACAAAATGACTCCCAGACTTGCAAACCTTGACAGAAGCTTGAATGAATGTATTAGCACATCTCAAAAAAAGAATTAGGAGACTTAACCAGTCAGGAAAATAGAAATAAAGCATCATTGAGATTATCCCACACAAACAGTATTTGGAATGCCCTAGCTCAAAGATAAAATGTTTTGTTCACCAATTAAAATTTTGACAATATTTATTTATCTCATGTAGCATACCTATAGGGAGAGAATGAACTGGAGAGAAAAGCTGAGTCCAGTTCCACTTGGTATTTCTATTCCTTAATGTCAAATTACTGTAAAACAGTGAGTTGAGCTTAATTAATACTAGCCTATTCTGCTGAAAACTCTGATTTTCATGTCTGTAAAGTTGAAATTTCTCTGCAAGTGCCTATCAGGGCAGCTTCTCTGGGTTTCCTCTTCATTACTATCTGCACCACCATTCAATTTCCAGTAAAAACTGCTAAGGGCCTATTACTGATACTGGGTCTGTTCACCTATTTTTCTTCACACATAGGGTTTTGATCCATCTTCTTTCTCAATTTTGGCTGCTGTTTATTTTGCCATCTAGCTCCTTCTCTCCTGGGCAACCTATGAAACATTGTGAATGCATTGCTATTTTTTCTGGTATGATACAAATAAAATGTTGTTGTTATCAGATTTAGAGAGTAAGATGAGTTTTTACCAGGTTCACCTTCTATCTTCTTCCTGTCACCTGGCCCACATTGTTACTCAAATGCAGAGGGATAGGATCTACTCTCTCCTAGTGCTTATGATCCCAGGAGATGACATCTTCTCTGTATTCATGTTTAGCATAACTTCAGCCTCAGTCATTTTATTGTAGCTAAGTGTTACTACACATATGTAGTTAAGAGTAGTAGGCAAGTATGTATATGCTGTAGTTAGGCTTCCTTGGTTCACATATAGACTCTATTCTTGGGTCTTGAGCAAGTTACTTTGCCTTTTGTGCCTCAGTCTCCTCATCTGTGAAACAGGAGTAGTAAAACTATCTACTTCATAAAACATTAAGATAAAACAGAAAAGGCACTTGAAGAACTTGGTACCTGTAAAGTGCTCAAATGATAACTAATGCCATACTTTTCTATATATATTCTTTCATGTCAACTCTTTCCATACTAGACCAATGGCCTTCATGTGTGTGACACACCCTTGGGAGGTAATCGGTTTTTTATGATGTCTTTCCCTTTCTAAATGGCAAGGAAATAAAGTACTCGTAACATTGTAATTATCCAGTGATTAACAGTAGTAATAGTGGTTCACATAGGCTGTGGTATAGAAAAGTTCTGGATAATTGTTTGTTGTACTACAGGGGAATGAAAACTTTTCCTTTACCCTCTTGGGTTCTGTACTGCCTCCTGTGAGTTAAACTGATGAAAGTCAGATTAACAAGAAAAAACCATACGTGTCATTTTTTTGTACATGGGGGCTTCACAGAAAAGAAGTGAAAAAACCCAAGTGGTTAGACACAGGAACTTAGATACCATTTTAACAAAGGGTGACAAATTGTGGAGAAGTGACTAGACAAAGGAAAGGAGGCTTATACTTGCTAGAGGCAGTAAATCGTGGGAAAGTAGATACATAGGGGAAGCTAAGAGGTAGATAAGAGTTATTTATGAAGATTCATTTCTATAGACTTACTGTAGTGCTTTCTTTGTCAGTAATGGTAAAGATTGTTCTATTCCTGGTACAAGAAAGAGGGACACTTTCACAAAGGAAATGTATGTTCTGCATAGACAGAGAGGAAGAGGGCAGAAAACTCTTCTTGTACCTGCTTTTTCTCAATTGCCTTCAGTTTAAAATAGTCCTTATGCCAATATTTGGGAGTGGAATTTTTGAATCCCCTTCCCAATCAACAAATATATATCGTATTTATTAATGCTAGCTCTATGCCAGATATTGCTCCAGGAGCTAGAGTTCATAGAGTTTACTCTGGTTAGAGAGACAAAATAAAATAAACAGAAAATGTATGTTATATTGGAAAGATAACACAGGATAAAGGGATTGAGAATGATGGAATAGGAGTACTACTTTAAATATATGTAGTTTCCAGTGATTTATCTGTAATTCCACCCTAATTTATTCACAAAAAAAAACATCAAAGTGCAAGTGTGAGTAACATTATCACTGGGATAATCTTCTGCCTGTTTTACTTTACCTCTAAGTATAAACCATTTGGAAACGTTAGACTAAGTATAGCTAATAACAATTGTGAGCATAAAATATAACTGATTGCAACAATCTAAATCCTAAATATCTGATCCTACGTCATTGGAGACTATCAGTGCTTCATAACCACCCTGAAGATCTCTACCTCATTTGTACTCAAAGTATCAGTCATTAGACCTTCCATTGCATTTTGATTTTTAAAGAGATCCCCTTTTTCTTGATGAAGTTATAAAGCAGAAATGATTAACACAAGCTCAAAGAATAATCCGTTTATTTCTTGCTCAGGATACAAGCTATTCTTACATCCTTGGTTCTCATGGAGGAGCTCCTTATATGCTCAGGGGAATGATGTTCTGAAAATTATCATTAATATTTTACCCTCACAAAAACAAAACATCATCATCATTATTTTCAGTAACAATAACAAAATATTAACCTGAAGTAACAATACAGACAGTATCAATCTGATAGGTTAATTGACTTACTCAAAGTCACATAACTTAATGACAAAATTAGAAATTGAACATATAGTCTCTCTATTTAAAAGATCATGCTGAACTTTAAAACAGAACCGCTGGCACCCTTCAAGAGGTGAGAAAGAGCCGGGCTCGGTGGCTCAGCCTGTAATCCCGCGGATTTGGGAGGCTGAGGTGAGTGGATTGCCTGAGTCCGAGCGTTCGAGACCCACCTGGGCAGCGAGACCTCATCTCTACAATAAATCAAAATATCAGCCGGGTGTGCTAGCGCGTGCCTGTAATTCCGGCTACTCGGAAGGCTGAGGCAGAAGGATCGCTGGAACCCAGCAGGTGAGGCTG
>NW_007247236.1:59737-82562 GCF_000164805.1 Carlito syrichta | reverse complement strand
AAAAAAAAAAAAAAAAAAAAAAGAAAGAGGTGAGAAAGAAAAACAAAAGAAAGTTGTCTCTGAAAAGTTCCAGCACTTGATAGATTCCTCTTGGTATGTGGAAATAAAACAATCAGTATGGAACAACAGAATTAGATAAGGATGAAAAATTTTGCTAGTCCACGTATCACTTCACAAGTGGAAAAGAGTGTTATTTTCAGCTTGACACAAAATTCATCACATCCTCAAATCCTTAGTCACATCTGATCTAACCAAAAACTCTGCCAAGATCTTTGTTTTGCCAAGATAAGGGTGTCACTAAGGAAGCCTCCCACAAACTCTGTAGAATCTAAATGGTCGATTTCTTTATGAAAGGGGAAAAGAGCATCACTGACACCGGAAAATGAAATTAATTGGATCTATATTTCATTTCAGATTCCTAAGTCACTGCTGATAAAGGGATCTTTAATCTCCAATATAGAACAACTAGGTATGGCAAGCACAATTGAAATCTATTCACCAAAACTAACTCGTTTAAAAATGTAGCTTTCATAATGTTACCAGCATTCAGGGGAATAAATTCTTACCACCTGCATTATCAGCTTTATCAGCTTTATCTCTTTTATTAAAGGATCTGTCAAAAATACAATCCAGTGAGATGGTTATGATTTTAATCACTCTGGTGATTGAAAAAGAAGCACAAATGGTTTTATTTGTAGTCTGACACGTTTACTGAAAGCCATTAAAGACTTTGCCTCTCATCTTCTTAAACAAGTTAATAAAATTTGATTTTAAAAAAAAGCTAAGATCTCAATATTATTTATGTAACACCAAGATAGTCTTTCAAATAATGAATTGGCACTGAAACAATTACTCTTTTCTAATTGTTAGGAATTTGTACAAATGTCAAATAATCTTATCCTCTAAAAGATATACTAATTCTGTCAATATCTAAATATACGTGCAAATGGGAAATGTATACTATACATATACAGAATACATACATGTGTGCACCAAATGGGTCCCCATAGTTGAGAATGTGTCTGATTTATCCCCAATAACAACAACCAGGAGAAGAAAGCATCTGAGGTGAATATGAGGGCATCAAAGAGATACGAAAAGTATAGCATTACAAATCACATAATAGTACATGAAAAGTGCTATGCCTGCATGAACTGAATTATTCATAGAGAGGCAGATTTTCTCTTATGAATTTTATTTTCTTGTTTTTTTCAGAAAAAGGAAAATGTAAGATGATTAAAGAATGAGCGTATATTCCCTACAAATGTTGTGGGCCTTAGATGTGTGCAAGTGAACACATCTACACATGAGAGGCTCAATAAGATGGTGAGGCAGTACAATTTGGGCAGATATTGTTTTCTGACTTCCCTTCTCTCTTCAGTCCAGATAGAAACCTTTCTCAGAAACCACGACTAGCCCTCCCCCAGTCCCTTACTGGGACTAGTTTAGCATGTAAAAGAGAAAAGAAAAAGGGGTTAGGCAATAGAGAAGTCTAAAAGAATGAGGAGGGATAAGGAAGGAAATGCTATTTGGAGGCAGTCAGACCCCATGCTTGTTTAGTCATACCAGTAGTCAGCAACATTTTCTTTAGGTATATCAGGCCTTCCTTGATGATAGGATACTGGGAATATTTAACTACATTCCTTATCACACTCAACATGCATTTCCAGATTCATAAAATCTGTTTTTCAGCAATACTGGAGTTTTATGCTTACAGGGCTTTAAAGATCAACTTCTTCCACACATTTCTATTCTACTTTATTGGTTTGTTAAAAGTTTCTTTCATTCAAGTTTGGCTTTTTGTTATTTTTTCATACTAAATTCTACTTTTTTTGAATTCTTCTCCCTCGTCTTCATCTGTCTCCTGAAAAGCTGATGCACTTAAAACTCCCACTTCTTGTCCTAAAGTTTCATGGAAAGGAATAAGTCTGATGTGCTCATTTAATACTAACACCCTTCATGTCATCCCTATTTTCTTACCCATCTCTCGTGCTAATTTTGATAGCTAAAATTGCAATACTAGAGCTCCTTGTGGCCTCCCAGAGAGCTGTATATACATGAGAAAGAGGAAACAGATCAACCCTCCTAAGATTCTGTTTACTTTTAAAAATGCTGTCTTGTTGCTGATTTTAAGAATAAGATGCAATAAATACCCTCCATGCCATTTTTTTCTGATAACTACATCCATTTTATCTAGCTTATTAAATTGTGTTTATCAATTGCAGAACAGGAATCTGGCAATCAGCTTTACTTATTCTGAATAACCTAAGAAGTGATGTTCAAGGAAGCTGTTGTGACTAAGAAACTGCGTCACAGTGCTTTCAGTCCGTGATCACCGTTGGCTGTCTTGTGTTCTCTAACCAGAACATTTTGTATCCTAATTAAAATACTGGCCTTTACCCACTTGGTAATCTTTGGAACTGCCACTCCTACTATCTTTGCTGAATAAAACAATCTTTTTCACCCCTATGTACAGAACAAAGCACAGGAAGCATCTCTGAAATGTTAAATTGACTTCAGGTTGCTTAAATTTGTTTTTGTTTTGAAAACTAAGGTAGATAGCCTGAGGGCTAGGTGGGTTGTGTTAGGTGGTGGGTTGTGTTTAACCTTTTAAAACAAGCTTTGTATAAGAAAGAAAATAAAGAAGAGGAAAAAAGACACAGGAGATGAAGCTAAAGCTGAAACAGATTTAAGAGAAAAAAAGGCATACAAAGGAGTAAAGAATAAAAGAGAGCAAGGAAGTTAGATCATGGGGAAATTGGATGGTTGGAAAAATACTCCAGCAAAAGAACGTAGGCAACAGAGTGATTATATTTTCAATCAATACTATTTTCTTTATTACTTGGATTATGTGGCTTAATTAGATTTAATTTACTTGCATATTTGTGTTGATATTCAGAAATATAGAGCTCTGCTCTCCAGCAGTTTGAACTTCAACAATAAAAAAAAAAGACACAAGATAATGTACTATGATGAAAGTGGTTTTGCCTGGGCAATTCAATCACAATATTGGCAAGAATAGAGATAGTTTGAGAGGGCCTATGCAAAGTTGAGTTTGGGGACAGACTTCATTAGGGGTTGTGGCAACGTTTCTGAAGCAAGATCGCACGTAGCAAGCCAGCCATTGGAGTGCTGGTAGGAATATGTGACTGGCAAGTAAATTGGAGGGTCATCAGCCGAGACTAGATGGTCAAAACCCAGAGAATCAGTTATCAGACAAAAGACATTTCCTGAAAGAATGCTGGGAATTAAAGGCCTGGAGTAGAAACCGGAGTCATCAAAGAGAGAGAGAACAATCTATACCATTTTGAATACACAATTGGTGCCTGGTTCTGTGCTAAATGCAGAAAATACAGAGATGACTAAAATATGGTCTCTGCCCTCAAGTTCATAGTACAGTCCAAGAAATAGACATTCTGGCAACTACTTACAATAAAGACTAGAGCAGACATTTATGACAAGAACAGGGTGGACACACAGAAACAATGAACTATGGGGAATGAAACACCCATTCATATAGCATTTGATATTTGCTTAGCAATGTTTAAAGGCTTTATAGAATTATTCATTAAATCTGCACAAGTATATTATGATGCAAATATTAATATCCTGCTTGTTTTACAGATGAGGAGACTGAGGCATAGAGAACTTCAGTGACTTGTCCCATGTCTCACAGCTTTGCAATAACAAAGCGGGTAGGCAGGCTAACTTCATATGCTTTACACACACCCACTGCACTTTAAAGAAACAAAATTTAGAGCATGAGGTGTTTGGCTTGATACTGAGAAATGTGTCAGGCATTTGTCAGGTATTAACAGTTGGAGAAAGGTTTTCTAGACAAGGAGAAAGCATGTTGCAGAAGCACAGAACCATGCCATAGCATGGTATATTCGCCAAGTAAGTCAGTACAATCTGGCTCTTAATATGGCTCCTGGCTTGGAAACTAGCCTTGATAGTCCCTAAGAAAATGCTGCTTTCGACCCTCTATTTATAGACATTAAATTAACAAAACTATTTTCTATCCAGCTGGGGGCTCCATTGGCCTTACTTTTAACTAAATGCTCTATAAAACTCAAACATTTTATAAAACTATATCAAGGGTGGGGGGCACGCAACACCAATAAGGGTACCTGTTCCTAAACCAGGGAAACTGAGGACCATAAAAAATCTATATCAAAATAAAATAAAAGTAGAAAAGCAGAGCAAGTTCCAAAATTTTAAAAATTCTAAACAATGCAAAGTAATTCAGTTTGTTTCGATTTATACATCTATTAATATTACATGTCTGAACTTAAAGCACCTTGTAGACTGTCGAAAAACAGGCAGGAAATTGTTCTAATTCAGCATGTAGCTGTTTTTTCTATGTTCCCTCATAACCTTTATATACCAATTATCACTGCCCACTTTCTGTCTTGAACCATCACTTTCCATCCTCCCCAGCCAGCCCTGTCATCTTTCCTGTTTTCCTCTTCACATCTGCCCAATTTCTTTTGCAAAGCACTTCTTCCAAATTCCTCAGCCCATTCTCAATAATACCAACAGTGGCAGCATGATAAGGCAGAAAACACAAACCTGGGAGGTTGCTTTCTATGCTGATGTGTGACAGAGAAATTATTACATTCCACTTAGCTGACTAGTGCAGAGATGAGGTTGGAGATTGGCTGTCAAACCAAAGTTCAGGTTCAGAAATATTTTCTATTGTTGTAGGAGTATTTTACCTGACTTTATCTTTGATCTTTTTTTCCCCATAGAGAAAGTGGTAGAATGAAACTGTCTTGCTGCATCTTTAAAACTTTTCCTCTTTTTCTGCTTCACCAGTCTTGTTTCAACAAATTGAATTAGAGATGAATTTGTTGTATGTGCCTATGGAAAAATACTCCTTTAAAGTAGTGACAATTATCAAGAGAGGAAAGAGAAAGGACTTCACGAATATGTATTATGCTTCAAAATGACTCATATGCTAATAAAGCAAATGCCTTAGGGCTAGTTGAGAACTTATACATAGATTAGAAAAGGATTAAGAGCAGCAATTAATTTCATAACAAGGATAAGTGAAATGGGAGTTTTTCTTGAGGGAACTGCTTTTAGAAAGTGTATTCAATTCGTTTCCAGTTTGTAGTTTCCTTTTGTTACTTTTACCTTTGGTTTTAAAAATTCAGACTAAGACAGATTGCATCCCTACATTCAGTTCACTTTCTATGCAATATGGGTTTGAGTTAAAGAAAGACATTTTTCCTATTCTCAAGAAGGTTAAAGTTTCAGGGGGAGAAATATCACATCGTGTTGTAACTGCCTGTTTATTGTTAATGAGCAACAAAATATAAGATGTTACTATAGGGCATAGGAAGGACATCTAAAATTTCTTGTGTAAGCCAGGCTTCTTCTAAGTATCCTAGAGGAAGTGATTTCTAAGAGATAACATGAAAAATGGCTGAGTTCAAGGCAGTAGTTAAAAGTGCATGGTTTGGGGAAGGGCAAAGACGACCTTACTTCATACATCACTTCATAAAAGCAACAAAAATGCTATAACTTGGTCCAAGTCAACATTTTCAAAACTCTGGAAATTAACCAAATGTATGCAACAATCCAAGGAGCATTTATTAAAGAAAAACTGCTGAGTCATGGTAAGAAAAGCAGGGCTTGTGGTATGGTAACTTAACCTACACCTCTCTTTCTCTTTTCAGTTCTATGATAGCTTTGAAAATTATTAGTATTCTTACAAAGAGGATGGCTATGGGAACCAGAAGCCTTGCAATTCACCAGAGGAGGCAGACTGGATTTGGAGTTCCTCAGAAAGTTTCATCTACAAACCATTTTCACTATTTAAGCTGAATGGCAGCTCCCTGGAACAAACCCATTCGCAGAGCATTATTTGGCTTAATATCTTAACTTCAGTTCATGCCACAGGAAAAACTTTATGCCAAGGCAAATTTTTAACATTTTAGTTGCCTAAGTCTTCAGTATAAGTGAGAGCAAACAAGATGCTGGTCAAATGTAAGAATATCTGAGGAGGGAGAAGTCTACAGGAAACCTTGAAATACTCTGACACATTATTGGGGATCTAGAAGTCTATGTGTATGTACAGGGCTATGGGCATACCCATGAAAGACGTGAAAATAATCCCAGTCTCTTGACTTGGGCTAACCTCAAGGCCCTGTATAAGCAGAAAGCAAAGACTAAATCAAAACCATGTGAAAATTGAAGGTATGATCCAATATACAAGAACAGAGGCCCTTAGAAAAGGGAAAAAGTATTACTGGTTCAGAGCATTTAAAGATCTCTCTTCAATCATTAGCTGATCATTTAAGCTAATCAAGCAGAATTTAATGGTTAGAAAAGACATGGAAGACAGACATTATTAAATTAATCCAGAAAAGTCACTAAACAAACAAACAGCAACCAGAACAACAACAAATAGCAACAACAATGAACCTTGGGGAAAGATAAGTTTGATTTCCAGAGTTACCACATTTGATTATTTAAAATCTCCAGTTTCAACACCAAAAACTACTGCAAGATATACAAAGAAACGTAAAAATGTGGTCCCTACAAGGGCTGTTGGAGGAAGGAGGGAAACAATAGAAACTGTTCCTGAGGCAGTCAAGACATCTGATTAATTAGAAAAAGATTTTATGTTAGCTATTATAAATATGATGAAAGAGCTAAAGGAAATCTTGTCTAAAGAACTAAAGGAAAGTATGACCACAATGCCTCATAAACTAGCAATAAAAATAGAGAAATTATAAAAATAACCAAATAGAAATTTTAGCTGAGCATGGTGGCTCATGCCTGTAATCTCAGTACTTTAGGAAGCCAAGGTGAAAGGACTGCCTGAGCCCAAAGTTTTGAGACCAGTCTGGGCAACTTGGGGATACCTCACTGCTACAATAAAATTTAAAAATTAGCCAGACATGGTGGCACGTTCCTAGAGTTCTGGTTACTTGGAAGACTGAGGTAGAAGGATCACCTGAGCCCAGCAGGTCGAAGCTTCGGCGGCTGTGATTATACCACTGTACTGCAGCCTGGATGACAAAGTGAGACTTTGACTCAAAAAAAAAATTTTAAAGTTGACATAGCAATAACTGAAATGAAAAATTCACTAGAGAGTCTCAACAGCAGAGTTGACCAGGCAGAAAATAGAATCAGCCCACTTGATGACTGGGTAATTAAAATTCTCTAGTCTATGAATAAAGAAAATATGGTACATATACAGTATGGAATACTATACAGCTATATAAAAAAAAATAGAACAAAATCATGCCCTTAACAAGAACATGGATGCAGCTGGAAGCCATTATTCTAAGAGACAGAAAATCAAATACCACATACTCTCACTTATAAGCGGAAGCTAAACCCTGTGTACACAAGGACATAAAGATGAGAACAAAAGACACTAGGAACTTCTAAAGGAGAGGGAGGGAGATGGGGGGAAGATTTAAAAAGTACCTATTGAGTACCATGTTCACTATTTGGGTGACAGTTTCAATAAAAGCCCAAACCTCACTATCACACATTATACCCATATAAGAAACCTGTGCATGTACCTCCTAAATTTAAAATTTAAAAACTTAAAAAAAAAACAGATTTTATATTTAAAACAATAAGATAAAATAAAATTACCCAACATAAAGAAAAAAAAGAAAAGTGACTAAAGAAAGATGGTTCAGAGCATCAGGGGCCTGTGAGATACCACCAATCATACTTACATATGAATCATAAAAATCACAGAAGGATAGAAGAAGCAAAAAAGGGACAGAAAGAATATTTGATGAAATAATTGCTACAATTTTTCCAAATTTGATGAAAAATATTAGTCTACACATTCAAGAAGCTCCACATACTCCAAGTTGGATGAACTCAAGGAGAACCACACGTGGACTCATCATAGACTACAGAAAGCCAAAGGAAAAAAGAGAATTATGAAAGTAGTAAGAGAGTAGCAACTCATTACGTATAAGGGATCTTTAATAAAATAAAGATCTGACTTCTTATCAAAATCCATGGAGCCAGAAAGCAGTGAGCCAGAAAGCAGTAAGAGGACATATTCAAAGTACTGAAATGCTGTCAACCAAAAAGTTTATGTCCAGGAAAACTACTCTTGACAAACCAAAAAGAAATTAGGATATTCCCAGATAAACAAATTAAAATGCATTGCTAGCAGACCTGGCCTACAAAAAATACTAAAGGGAATCCTTCAGGCTGAAATCAAAAGAAACTGTACAGTAATAAATAAAAGGCAGTCTAAGTGTATTTTTATTTATAATTCTTTTTTCCCCTGTCTAGTTTAAAATTCACCTGCAAAAAAAAAATAATTATAAAAGCTTTTTGATGTGCTTATAATGTATAAGGGTAAAATTTGTATGACAATAATAAGAGAAAAAATGAAAGTATGTTGAAGCAAACTATCTATATTTTATTGAAATTAAGATGGCATTAATCAGAACTATATTGTTTTAAGGTAAGATACTAATTGTAATTCCCAGCAGACCCACTCAATCAACATATCATTAAAAAAATAGGAAAAAAAAATTGAATGGTACACTTAAAAATATTTAACACAAAAGAATACAGTAATAGAGTAATATAGCAAAGATATGACATGTAAAAACAAATAGTAAAAGGTCAGACCTAAATTCTGTTAGTAACTACATTAAATATCAGTAGACTAAACATTCTGACCAAAAGGCAGAATGAATTTAAAAACCAAACATACACCATCTAACTTATGAGAGACTTTAGATTCAAAAACACGTAAAGGATGAAAGTAAAAGCATGGAAAAGTATATGCCATGCAAGCAGTAAGCAAAATAGGCAAAAATTGAATTTAAAACTGCTGCTTTCTTGTAATATCACACACAAAAAAAGTTCATCTGAAAATTTTCTCTTATTGTTGTCATTGATTTCTACTTTAATTGAACCATGTTCAGAAAATATGATACAATAAAAGTTACTTGAAATTTGTTAAGGATTGATCTTATGAATTAATATATAGTCAGTAATTGTTAAATTGTTCGTATATACATAAAAAGAACATGTATGACCTGAAGCAGGAAGAATGAGGTAAGGGAAAAACTCTTCTCATGCCTTCTCTTATTTTATAAGAGAGAAAAATGTGAATTTGAGGTATCTATAGAATGTTCAGATGGAAATATCTAGAAGACAGGAATTCATATAGATCTGGAGTGGTCTGAGGAGGGATAGAAGTTTGGAAGTCATCAGCAGAAGAACATAAGTAATGGACAGAGATGAGAGTCATGTCTTGAGAGAGAAGGTTAATAATGTCATATCATAGGGGGTCCAGCAAATTTGACTCATTCATTCATTCAACAAGACTTTACTGAGCACCTACTAGCTGCCAGGAATAGGACTCATTCTAATGGTCTAGAAAAATATAGCCCCTCATCTTCTTTTTCTTGGCAGAGATTGGGCTTGTGGTCCCACTCCTTTTATGTATGGCAGCAGAGGGAACAGGCTCTTGTACCCTTGGCATTATATATTCTATACTAATGGCTTTCCACTCACCAGTTCTATTTTCAAGCACCAAGACACTGGAAAAAAAAAGAAGAAGAGTATAGCCTCTCATGGTTGTCTTTCTTTGAGCAGATTGTGCACTCCATATCCTTGTATCTGTAATCAGTGAGACACTCAGGTCATGGACAGAATGTAGAAAGGAAGCTAAGACTATCTGCATTGCAGTTTTAATCATTCTGACCTAATGAGGCTATTAGAAATGCCAAAATTAGTCTTGTCAAGAGACACTAAACTTAGGTAAGACAGCCTGTACAAAGGTAAACTTTCAAGTTTTACTCCAGAGACATGAAGCTATGTTTGCAAACACAGTAAAGGCCAATCATCATTTTCAGACCAGGCATCATAAGATTGTTGAAATAATCCAAAATCTGGTGCTGATTTTGGAAAGTCAGAAACTTGAATGAATTAATTACCCAAGGCGTCTAGGTCTTGGAACTACATTATAATATCCAAACTTACCATATTCTCATCTGTCACAGGGATGAAAGGATTTGTGTAACTAGCCAATACTTTTTTTTTTTTTTTCTGGCAGGAAAACCTACTTGGGCAACTACAATAAAATAAGAGATTGTCTGGAAACAGGATTATTTTAAATGTCCTACCACAAATTTAGGCTATTTAGATCTCTGAGATCATTGTAAGGACCTGTGATCTGTGTTCCAAGGCTAGGCAAGTTTGATGGGTTTGAATTTGTTGTGATCACAAATTAGATTTCATCGTATGCTCCTGGGCAAAGTAATGGCCTTCAGTGTGAATCTGCTAACATCAGTTACTGATTGCTTTGTGTGGGCACCCTGCTAAAATTATAGGGGAGGAATAAATCCTCTTCAACAAGCTCATGGTATAAAAGGGAAATTCAAGAATTACCAACAACATTTACCTTGGCAGTTACCCACTTAACTAGATATTTAGTTAGCAAATCTATGAAGTTATCTCTCTCTGTTCAAATATATGAATTTAAGGCTGGGCATGGTGGCTTATGACTATAATCCCTGTACTCTGAGAGGCCAAGGTGGGAAGATTGTTTGATCCCAGGAGTTCGAGACTAGCTTGGGCAACATATAGAGACAAAAAAATAAAAAAAAATAACCAAGTGTGGTGGTACACACCTGTAGTCCCAGCTACTTGGGAAGCTGAGGCAGGAGGATCTCCTGTGCCCAGGAGGTCGAGGCTGTGGTGAACCATGAATATGACACTACAGTCCAGTCTGGGAGACAGAGTGAGACTCCAACTCAATTAAAAAACAATCAAGGCTGGGCGGGATGGCTCATGCCTATAATCCCAGCACTTTGGGAGGTTAAGGTGAGAGGACTGCCTGAGCCCATGGGTTCAAGACCAACCTGGGCAACTTGGTGAGACCTCATCTCTACCATAAATAAAAAATTAGCTGGTCGTGGTGACTCGTACTTGTAGTTCCAGTTACTTGGAAACCTGAGGCAGAAGGATCGCCTGAACCCAGCAGGTTGAGGCTGTGGTGGCCGTGAGCATGCCACTGCACTCCAGCCTGGGTGACAGAGACTCTAACTCATAAAAAAGAAAAAAACCAAAAAAACCCAAATAAGACAAATATATGGATTTTATTATTTAGTAAAAATATTGATTTTTTTATTTGAAGCAATTAAATGTTTAATGTTATATTAAACATATATATTTACATGTGTATGTGTGTGTACACTCACTGCTAAGTACATTAAAAAAACAGATCTCATTAGACATTTTATGTTATAGTTCATAAACTCTGCTTTTTTGTGGTTATTTTTTGTTTTGTTTTTTATTTTTGCTTTTCTGTAATGGTGTTACTGAATTCTCAATCAAACCGTACAAATTATTCCTTTATGACATGAATCATTAAATAATAAGTAATATGCGTTTATCATTAATAATTTACAAAGTATATATCATATGGTCATAAAATAGAGATTACTATATAATGATTCATAATTATATGAATCATTATGGAGGTTTATCATTATTTATCATTATGAAGGTTTATCCATTATGATAAACAACAAAGTTTATCATTATGGAGGTTTCTTAGCATAAAAACTCACTACTATTCAAAGTTGGCACAATATACAATTTTTAACATTATAGAGTATAATATATAATGATAAGTTAATATATAATATATTCTAGATGTTAAAAAAAGTCAGTGGCATTATCAGCATCAGAAAATACAAAATATAAAATCATTAAAGAAGAAAATTTTAAAAAATTATTTGGAAGCCTAAGTCCATTAAAATATAGATGAAATTTAAAAAAAAGATTTTAGGAACATCTAGCCTCAGAAAAATGTAGCACAGATAAATCACAAATAAAGCAGGTTGAGAATTTACCTCATTTTTCATGCCAATGATAGCTGATTTCTTAGACTATAAACTAAGAAAATTCTGGACAATTATTAAACCAAATGTACTTTCTGGCAATTCAAGTAACTAGGCATATAAATTGACTATTGAGCAACAAATACTCTTGTTGAAAAATAGTATGGGCTGAAGTTTTAGAAAACTTATATACAAATTCTCCCTAATGACAGAAATCGCTTGATCCCGGTTGCATTATTTTACCTCAAGTAACTATATATTTTTTAATGTTTTAAACTCTTTGGAGATACACAAATATCAATTATTTGTGTATTTTGATGATCACAAAGATTAACATTATAGGCCAAATGCTTATTAAACTTGAAGAAAGTGAAAAGCATATTGCCAATAGTCTTAGGTACTCAAAATTTAAATCTAGTTTGAAAAACAAATAGCCATTATATTACAGAACATTTAAAAATATAAAAATAAGAAAATACATTGTCATGCTGTTGTTGAATTCATGAAAATGTCTACTTTTGGCAAAACAATACCTACCACTCAAATTAATATCATTCAGGAAATGTATAGGCATGATAATGGCAATTATATTTGTTTGGCAGAAACAGTTATAACATTTGATAAAATCATACATGATAAATATTTATGAGGAATACAACGGCACCAAATACCATTAAAATTTATAAGGGAAGAAATCCAAAACCAAATAATTAAAATTATAACAGATGTGATAAATGAAATAACTTTGAATAAGATAAGACATTCTAGATATTATGTGATCATTGTAGTATAGCAAAAAGGCAATAGATATGAAAATGAAACGAAGTTAAATACAAATAGAAATAAATGAACCTAACTGTATTTCAAATAAATAATAGCATCACATTTTAGTGGTACTAACTCAAGTTACTTTTGAACAAAAGATAAAGATAATTAGGACTATAAACCATGCATATTCTAGTTGGTAACTTTATTTTTCCAGTGGATTAAGTCAGCAATTTTGAAACTATCTAGTGTAGACTGATCAAATAAGTAATATATTGCAGATAATTAAAACAATATTTTTCACTGTTGGAAAAGGAAGTTAAAAATACAGCAAGAATTCACCCTTTGCTGTTATTGTTTAGTAGACTGGAAAGTATCAGCATTAAATTTCAGGTAATAGCTATGTCTACATCCACACATACCTAGAAGCAATGAGATGAGAGTAGCAATCAATGAGTATATCTAGAATCCAGATCTTGGCTTCTAAATACGACTTTTCACTACTGGGAACCAGGTTTCTTAGGGAGTTTTGCAACAGGGGAAGTACAAGATGAACCTGATAGAACTTGTGTCACAAAATAAGGAAATGCTCAAATAATGATGAAGATATGTGAACACAACACAGAAGTCAGTTCGAAGGGGCTAACATTGGCCAAGTCTGGGACAATTTGAGAATCACAATAAGTGATGCAGTAACAAATAATAACCCATCGAATAAAATAAGAAACATAAGTCCATTTTCATATAAATAACTAAATGAATAAAAATAAATTGATAGAGAAGAAGGGAAAATATATCCTAGAGTAGAATCTCAACTCATAAAGAAGAAATTAGAAAATCATCATTTGGCAACTACCATAGCAATAATTGCTTGAGAAAAAAAACATCAATGAGCACCTAGGCTAGTGAACACTGGAAAATAAGATCTTTTATTAATCTCAAAGTATCTCTTCACAGGGTACACAAAGGGAAAACTGGTAACTTTATAGTAGAGAAAGCTGGCAGACACTCCTTTAACCAATGATCAAAGTTAACATTAACATTAACATTACCAGATAATGGGACAAATTGCTGTCATGGACCTAATGATATGATATGATAAGAAGAATAAATATTAATTCTGTGATATTCCAATCAAAAGTGTATGAACTGAATCTAATCAAAAAGAAACCTCAGGCAAACTTACAATGAGAGATTTTTGATAAAATAACTGGCCTGGCCTTTTCAAAAATATCAAGGTTGTTAAAAAAAAAAAAAGAAAGAAAGAAAAGAGACTAGAAAAAATGGTTCCAATTAAAAGGAACCTAAAGTGACAAGTATGAAAAGCAATGTGTGATCCCAGGAATGGATCCTGGACCAGATTTTTCATTTCTGTTCATATGAAAAATGTTAGTGTGATAATTAGTGAAATTGAATAGGACTGGAAATTACATGATAATATCATTTTATCATTTTTAAGTTTCTGATTTTGATAAGTAACTCTGTTTATGTAATGGAATGCACATGTTTTAAGGGAACATCTACTGGAATATCTAGAGATAAAGGGAAATTTTATCTCTAGCCTTCTCTCTAATGATTCTGGAAGAATCATGGGAAAGAGTATGTATAGAGAGAGAGAGAGAGAGAGAGAAAGAAAGGGAAAGATGGAAGGGAAAGAGACAGGCACAGAAACAGAGACTGCAAATATGGTAAACTAAAATTTGAACATTTGGGAGAATCTCAGTGAAGGGTTCATTGCAATTATTTGTATGATTTTTGCAATATTTCTGAAATTTGACATTGTTTTTAAAAAAGCTAAAGAAAAAATTGTAAATACAATTTTAAATATCACTCAATTTTAAAAATAAACTGATGTGAAACAGTTAAAGTAGATAATAATTATTAGATATTTGGCTTTCTGACATACAAATTGTTCTTATATAAAAGCACTTGTGGGTTTATTTTCCAGCAGATGTCACAAATGGAGAATTATACCTGTTTTTAGTAGTTTGCTTTCAAAACTGAATCTATACTATAATGTCATATTAATTGAAAGTGTACAAATTTCAGAAGTTCTTTAATAATATCTATCCTATTTCCTTTTTCTGCATATTCTTTAAACTTGGTAGTGAATTATACAGCAAACATCTGTTTTGTCGTCTCTATGAATTATTTTCTTATATCATCCAAGAACTGTACAAGTAGTCTTTTGCTTCAGTAAAATATTGGGGTATACTGAAAACACATTTACCGAACAAATTTGAAACCATTGCAGACATGCAAGAGGAAAACTAAGCTGATACTGTCATGCTACTGGCAACTTTGAGTAGTATGGAATGCACTTTTAAATATCCTTGATACAAGTATATAGATTCAAAAATGGAAGTAAATCGTTTACTCTTTAGACACAAGTATTATCTTTAAACAAATTTTCTAGGCACTAATTTAACCCAGTGAAGCTGGAGAAGGCCTTGCATTATTTTAATGCATCAGATATCTGAGCAAACAATGAGAAGAGCAGGCAGAACTTCTAATGCCACCTTCTTAGAAGAGATTTGTCATACTAAAGCTATGGCTGCTCATCCATCCCATTGCTATCTCCCAACAACCCTCCCCCTCCCCCACCATATGTACTTATAACAAATATACAAAACAAAAGCTTCATGCTTCCCTAGGATCACCAAGATTTCCTTCATTAACACTGTCAGTAGCTATTGCCCTCCCAGTCTATGCCACACTGCCTATTGTAGTATTTTACCATGTACTATATAGTGGACATGTACCCCTTGCTCCACCATTGATACTTTTAGATAGTTGTCCTGAAGCTTTGCTAGCCATAGAATATCCTATAATACTATGGCAGTGTATTAATTTCCTAGAACTGTCCTAATTAAGTGCCACAAACTGGATGGCTTAAACAACAGAAATATATTGCCTCACAGTCCTAGAGGCTAGAAGTCCAAGACCAAAACCAAAGCGTTGGTAGGATTGGTTCTTTCCAAAGGCTGTGAGAGGGAATCTGTTCCATACCTCTTCCTACCTCGTGGTGACTTTCTGGCAATTTTGGCATTTCTTGGCTTGCAGATGCATTACTCTTATCTTTACCTTCAACTTGACACAGTGTTCTCCTTGTGTGCATGTCTCTGTATCCAAATTCTTCTCCCTACTTTTTTCGGGCGAGAAAGCAGGAATTTATTAACACAGAAGAGCTCCCAAGCGGGAGGGGGCCCGAAACCGGGCTGCCCTTCCTTCACTTTTTTTTTTTGACTCCGGATCTCACTCTGTCACCCAGGCTGGAGTGCAATGCCACAATCATGGCTCTTCGTAGCCCCATCCTCCTTGGCTCAGACGATCCTTCCATCTCAGCCTACCAATTAGCATGCCACCATGTCTGGCTAATATTTATTTATTTAAGTATTTATTCATTACTTTTTGTAGAGATGAAGTCTCACTATTTTTCACACGTATAAGGACACCAGTAATAATAGATTAGGGCCCACACTAATGACCTTATCTTAACTAATTACATCTACAACAACCATATTTATAAATAAGGTCACTTACTGAGGTACTGGGGGTTAGAACTTCAATATAGGAATTTGGGGGGGACAATTTAACCATAGAGTCATGAATTGCATTAGACTAAAAAAAATAGTGTTGTTTCCAGCATGAACTCAGCATGACTGACACATAAACTTTTCTTCTCATTATGGAGGTTTGTTTATTATTAGTGACTAGAAATCTGGAAGAGTCATAATAAATGCTGATGTTCTCAATGCAGATTGTTATGCTTTCTCCTTTGGATGTTCTGATGAGATGCTTTCTATGACCTAACTCTTCAGGCTGAACAGATTCTATGATGGGCCTGTTTTTAAATTGGACGTGGACTTTTATGGCAATAGACAAATTCATTGAGGGGAATCCTTTCATTGGCTATTAATAAATTAACAACCCATTGAATATAACATTTTGTAGAGAAACATGGTCTTTTGACATAGAATAAACTTCACATATATGTATGTATATCTGTGTATATATATTCACATACACACACACACACACACACACACACACACACACACACACACACACACATATGCTTATTCCTTATTGTATATTCAGAAAACTTTGCAGGAATGTTCTGGCTAGCAATCATATTTCTTGGCATGGAAGTTTATGCAAACTTTCATCATTTCTCATCACTCTTAAGCAAATAGTTCTAGTGAAAAAAATAGTGTAGACAAATAAAAATGCCCTAGAACAGATTGTTTTAGAAGAGATTGAACACTGTGCCGGAGATGGCTAGCTATCCACCAAAGATTCTTGCTTCTGTTCTGTACTGTAAACGTATGGCTAGCTAGTGGCTGCCTAGTCAAAGCCATATTTTTGACTCTCTTGAAATTAGATAGGGATGATGTGATTGAGTTCTAGCTGGTGGAAACAGAATGAAAGCTATTTTTGTTATTTCCAGACATAGTCCATGATCCACAAAATCTTCTTATGTAATAATACGCTCTCTGTCTTCCCCCTTCCACCAACTGGTTGCTGAATTCCAGGGTGACATTAGAAGCTTCATGTTGAAGATGAGAGAGCCTCTGACAGCCTGAGTCTCAGATTAACTGCATGGGCATACCTTCCCAGAACTACCAACTAGACCCTACGAGTGAGAAATAGACTTCTATTGTTATAATCCACTGAGTATTTTTAGTTTAATCTGTCACTAAACTAGTATTTACCTTTGCAAAATGTAGGCACAATTTTTATTATGTTTCCTATTGTTCAAGGTGTTTTATCTTATTTAGCCAAAAATAAGTCCTGGATTCACTTTGAACCGTTTGCCTTACAAACTACCTCCCGAATTTACTAACACCTTTTCCTCTCTTTTTCTGTTTTTAATAAATGCTAAAATTTCTACAAATTATAAAGTGAGATCAATGGAGCTGCTGACATTTTAATTAAATTTCACGGTCAGTGTTACCTATTTCTAGGTTGTCATATGTTGAGAAGGGAAAGAGGTGTGAGAAAGTGAGCTATACATATTCTTTTCTTCAAGGATAGGTCAATGTCTTACTTAATTTGGTAGATTTAGCATCTAGTGTATGATATTCATTAGGGTTCTTGACTGAGTGATCACCAAACAGGTTCCAATATCAAGTTCAAGTACCAATATCAGATAAGTCCAGATATTTTGAACATGGAAAGATTATCATGAAATCATATTTAAAATTATATTAACCGGGTGTGGTGGCTCATGCCTGTAATCCCAGCACTTTGAGAGGTGGAGACAAGAGGATTGCCTGAGCCCAGGGGTTCGAAATCCGCCTGAGCAACATGGCAAGATCTTGTCTCTACAATAAATCAAAAAATTAGCCAGGTGTGCTGGCACACATCTGTAGTTCCAGCTACTTGAACGGTTGAGGTGGAAGGATCGCCTGAGCCCAGGAGGTCCAGGCTGTGGTGGCCGTGAGCATGCCACTGCACTCCACCCTGAGTGACAGAGTGAGACTCCAACTAAAAAAAAAAAATTATATTAGCTTAGGGAAGAAAGCTAGGGGTTGTTATGATTTAACGTTCATGTTTGGTTTATTTTGTTGTTTGCTGAACTGGGCTTAGTTTAAATAGTTTTGTTCCAAAACTAAGCTTTACTTTTGAAGTATGATTTGCTTTTTGCTTGAATTTTACTGCTATTAATATGCCATTTTCCTAAATTGACCTAAATAGCATCCTGCTAAACATGCAATGTACCTTTCCACATCCATGATTTTTTCACAGTTCTTCCTGCCTAGATATGTTCCCTTCTATTTTCTGTATCTAAATCCTGCCTTTACTTCAGAGACTATTCGAATCCTATTTTTCCAAGCCATTGCAGACCCAAATGACTTCTTCCTTCTCTAAGTTCCTCTGACTCTACATTCCCCATATCATCCATGAGTTACAAATCATAAACTACTTTGCTTCTTTGTCTTTACAAGCAGACATTGTGTTTCTCTGAATACATTAAAAATAAGGGTAGATCCCCTGTCGTAGACTGTTTTAGATTCCTAATACCTAGCAGAGCACATTTACCTTGCGCAAAATAAATATTAAATAAATGTTTAAAAGGAAGCAGATATAAGGTAGTGGGAAAAGTAACTGTAAACAAAAGATGTGACTCTGAAGCCAAATTCCGATGTTTATAAGCTTAGTTAATTGGGACTGACCGATCAACTTTATTGGTTTTCAGTTTCTTACTCTGTGAAATGGTGATTTAAAGTATTTCCTCAACCTACTTCACAAACCAATGCTAAGGGTCAAATGGGACAGGATTTATGTGAAAGTACCTTGTACCTTGTACACGGAAAAGAAGTACATAGAAATATTATAGTATGATATGGTATATTATAGCATGATGTGGTATATTATAGTATAGTATGGTATTATATGGTATGGTATGATACAGTATGGAAACCCTACAATGCCTGGTACTTAGTAGGCAGGTATCTGATGAATAAGTATCCCATGAAAGAATGAATGAATACATTATTTAATCACTAGCAAATTAAAGCAATTACTTCTTTCCACTTAAGATCCCCAAGCTACCTTTCTGAGATAACCATCTATTATGTTAATTTTTCTTTTTCTCACTAGGGAGTAATAGCTTACCTGGTCTTTATTTCTCCTCACTTATATGTTCCAATAGGAAGAATATGTTGGTTTTATTGGAGCTGGTTACTTTGAGACTTTGGTTACTAGTGGGCCTCTGGTGTATATATACACAATTAAACTTGTATTTCTCCTGCTAATCTGTCTGATGTTAATTTAATTTGTAGTCCAACCAAATAACCTAGAAGGGTAGAAGGAAGCACTTTTTTCTCCTTTACAGTTTCTATCAAATATTACCTCTCATCAGCCTAGGCAACATAGCAAGACCTCATGTCTACAAAAGAATAAGAAACTTATATGGGCATGGTGGCATGCACCTGTAGTCCCATCTACTCAGGAGGCTGCAGTGGAAGGATCCCTTGAGACCAGAAGGTCGAGGCTGTGGTGACCCATGGTTGTGCACTGCATTCTAGCTTGGGCAACAGAGTGAGAACCCTAATTCAAAATAAAAAATAAAAAAAATTTCTCATCACACTTTCTGCTTTTCCAAACTATTTTTTCTTTTAAAATTTTGACCAGTCAATATAGAAGTGGTTTTTCTACCATAGCAAGTGCTTCTAGCTTTTGTAAATATGTCTCAAAGATTTTTAAAAATATATTGTGACTACAATTGTTCAAAACTGATAAAAATATAGAGCTTAATTGTGTAAACTCTGCAGTCTGGATTGCCATGTTTCAAATATCTGCTCTGTCAATTGGCAGTTGTGTGAACTTGATCAGGTACTTAATTTCTGTACCTTAGTTTCCTCAGCTCTAAACTTCAGGATTTCTTCAGTAATATCTACTTCATAGAGTTATTATCATATTAAAATTAAATAATAAATATAAAAAACCTCAAAATACTGGCAAATTGATAGCAAATGCTTAATAAAAGACAACTATTATAAAATAAAGTGGAAAGTTATTGTAGGAGAAAAACATTTGCTCAACCCTCCTAGGGTTTCTAGTTAGGTCTGAAAATAAAACTGACAAAGGCACTGAACATTGTGATTTACTGTAAAAAAAATTTTTTTAACTGCCAAAGAGAAGAAGCATTCACATTTATTTAATAAAAGTCTTACGTGACACAGGAGCCTTCAGAAACTAAGATGCAAAGACCCAGGGAACACTGCCTACCTTTATGCTTAGGGTCAATGAAGAATGGACAGCTGTGTAGAAATGCAATTGGATAAAAGGGTATGATCTCATGCTAATAGATGTAGGTATGAAACGCAGCAAGCCCTGTCTGTTCAGAATCTTCTTAACCTCTCTGGGTAGCATTCCTCTCTTGTGTATGGGGCAGGATATCTCTGGAATAAAGGTCTACAAAAGAGAAAGGAGAAGAAAGAATGTGACATTCTAGTTTTTGTGGCTTGCTTTAGGAGAGAGAGGTTCTATTTTTTGAACTACCCTGGGGAAAAGGAATTCTAGTTTCTATGGCCTGTCTTGGGAGAGAAATGGGTACAGGAGACAGGAGGATAGGAGAAGGTCAGAAAGACCTTGTTTCTAAGGTTTTTTCAATTTCCTTATTAAAAGTACTTAGTTTGCCAAGGCACCATACTTTGTATTATATTCTGAGTCTTTGTATTAGAAAGCTTTAAACTCCTATATCAATTACATTCTTTCTTTTTTTGGGAGTCTCACTATGTTGCCCAGCCTGGAGTGCAGTGGCATGCTCACAGCCACCACAGACTTGACCTTCTGGGTTCAGGCGATCCTTCCACCTCAGCCTTCCAAGTAACTGGAACTACAGGCGTGCATCACTACTCCTGGATAATATTTTTGATTTATTGTAGAGATGAGCTCACGCCACATTGCCCAGGCTGGTTCCAAACTCGTGGGCACAGGCAATCCTCTGACCTCTACCTCCCAAAGTATTGGTATTACAGGCATGAGCCACCATGCCTGGCCATTAGTTACATTCTTAAGAAATATTTCTTACTATACCAGCTGAATATTTAAAGCAGAATACTCTTTTCTCCTGCCTTCTAATTTAACATGATGAGGTATTTTCTTTATAGCAACATGAAAAATTAAATTAAATTAAACATGATGAAATGGAGTCACATATCAGTTAGAAACATCTTTCAGAATCCAACAGATCTGTGCTTTATCCCTGCTTTTTCTTTACTGTCTGGCCTTTGGAACACTATTTAACCTTGTTAAGTTTTAACTACTTCACCTTTAAAATGGGAATAATATCACATCTCATAAAGTTATGGTGAGCATTAAATAGTATACTTTTTATTTTTTTTTTCAGTAATAGACACAAGAAGCTAGATTATGAATTTAAATTTTAAAAATATTTTTATTTTCTTATTTTTTAGAAATAGAGTCTCACTATGTTACCCAGTCTAAACTTGCACTCTTGGACTCCTGCCTCAGTCTTCCAAGTAGCTTGGATTACAGGAGCAGACCACCAGACCTATATTTATTTTCAATAAAATAAGTGTAAAGCCTTCTGGTTGGCATGTATATATGCTAAAATTATATATAATCACTGTTATTAAATATCATAGAAGTTTTAAAACACCTTCTGATAATTTTTTCACATTATTATCTCAGTGCAAGTTTATTGCACATTACACAGTAAAGGAAGCTCTTGATTTAGACAAGAAAGTAGATGTAGCAAAATTATTTAATATCACGCCCTCTGCATTATTCATCAGTTAAAAACTACTACCATGTGCATATTAGACTAATTTGATCATGTTTGAATTGAGCTGGTGACTGTTTTGATGGGTGCAATTCAGAGATGATTTGAAGTTTGTTGGGACTCAGGAAAAAATACCCCCAAATTAAGACCTCAGCAGCAGCTTCAGAAGCAAAAGTTTTTCTCTGACTTCCTGTCCTCCTGTCTTTCAGTCCCATTCTCCATACAAACTAGAATCCCTCTTTCCCAAAGTGGGTCATAGAAACTAGAATACCCTTTCCCCAAAGCTAACCATAAAATCTAAAAATATTATTCTAACTTTCTCTCTACCTTTCTGTGTAAAAACTGACCATAAAGAAATTATTTGACCTACTTTGACTGTAGGTCATAAGACACCCGCCCCCCATTCCAGAAAGTGTCTTGCTCCATCCCTAGAAAGAAGGAATGTATGCTTGGAGAGGTCAAGAAGAATCTAGAAAGACAGGCCTTGCTGAGTTTCCCTGTAGCGGAAAGACAGAGAGATTGTGACACCAAGACTATTATAGGAAGTGGCACTTTATTACGCCAGCCAGCTCGGCAGGCTCAATGGGCTAATGCTTCCAGGTGGAGCCCCGCAGAATGGAAGAAGAGGGGTCTTATACCTTTGTTTAGGTAAGGGAGAGTGTCGTGTTGAGCAATTACACATTCTGTTTGGAATTTACAAGGTGGCGTTCAGAAAAATCAGATCTTTCAAAGAACAAATCGTCTCCAGGAACTGCAGGGCAGCAGGGTCTGCAAGCAGGGTTATAAACCGTCAACTTCAAAAGAGGGGTTTTGGATAAGTCTGTGAATTACTCTTTTGCATTTCCATGAAAACCGCCAGTCCTTGGCTACTTGGCTTTTTTTAAACAAAAGTGGCCTGGTCGGTCTTTAAAGCTTGCAGCTTGACTTTCTTTTTTTTTTTTTTTTGAGT
>NW_007247236.1:49264-59561 GCF_000164805.1 Carlito syrichta | reverse complement strand
GTAGAGATGAGGTCTCGCTGCCCAGGCGGGTCTCGAACCCGCGGGCTCAGGCAATCCACTCACCTCAGCCTCCCAAAGGTGTGGGATTACAGGCTGAGCCACCAAGCCCGGCTTGCAGCTTGACTTTCAATAGGAAATACTTTTAACTGCTACCAACTCCCCTTTCTGCCACAGGGTTAGTGGGAGACAATTTGTCATCCCAGGTGATTGCCATGGGGCCAACTGCTGACCCTGAAGCAGCTACTCATGTGTTTCTGCGTTCATTCACTCAATCATACAAGAAATATATTTGAGCATTTGCCACATTCTGCCATATCCCTATTTAGGCAATCAGCATTAGATCATACTCTTTTTATTCAATCATATTTCTACACAGTTTCCCATATTTTGTGGAAACCAAGCATAAAAATGTACAATTTTTCTAGTATTTTTGGGTCTTCATTCTGAAGTTTTTCATGTAACATTAAGTAAACTTTATATACATTTTCTTCCAATTAATCTGCCTTTTGTGAATTGATTGCTTTAGCAAAACTTCAGAGGGTGGAAGGGAACTTTTCCCTTGGCCCCTTCAACTTATAAGCAAGACTTATCACAGTTACATTCAAATACAAGAATTTGGAGATTCCTTTTTAAGTTCACTGTAATGTGATATGAAGTATTAACTAACTCAGCAAGTATTTAGTGGTCACAAATATATTTCAAGTGCTGAACTAGTGTTCAGGATACACTAGTTTTTAAAGCAGACAAGCTTATTTCACATTCATTTATAAGTTCGGTGCCAGCCATGTTTTACTTTAATGGATCAGGGAAAAAATGGAAACTGTTAACGTAGTAAAATTGTTAATTTTTTTTTTTTAATTGTTAATTTTTATAGTAAATCTCTGTACATGGCATTTGGAAAACACCGTCCAATCTATTATGTAATAACTAAGAAACTTTTTTCCAGATTAGGCAAGTATGATGTAATTTAATACACTAGTATCATTGAGTTATTCTTGGCTTACAATTAATGAAAGTCAAACTTAACCATTTAAAACCATAATTTAACTAAAATTTAATACTGTAAATAACATTCAATTATTAAGAAATAATTCTTACTTAAGGATTGAATGGCAATTGCTGTGTTGTGAAATAAATTTTTAAAGCATCAATACCCAGGAAGTATGCCTTCTAATACATGTTCTAGCTTACAATATATATATATATTGATATATATATATCAATATGAACATTAGTCTAATCACACTTACATTGCCAGCTCCATTCTTTGTCCGGTCCACTTCCTTCCACAGATTTTTACCTTACTAGGGTACAAATGCATCCTTATTTTATAGTCTGAGGGAGAAAAATTAGTCTTCAGCTTTCCAATCAACTTCTCATTATCACTTATTGACATGTATTTCACCTGCCCTACCATATGTATAAACCATAGCGGTTTGCAGAATGGCAGACCTCATCTGATGTCATTATGGAAACACAACTACACTAAAATATTTTTCTTCCAATGAATTTGAAAATTTAATTTGAAGATAAAAATTCAATATTACATAGGATTTCAATTTTCAGCATTTATTGTCCTGTGTCAGTAAAGATATATGTACAAGGATGCTGTTTGTGTACTTTTTTTGTACTGTTGATGAAAAAAACAAACTATAAAATATTTAAAGAGGCTTATTCTGAGTCAAATGTAAGTGACCCAGGCTTGTGGCACAGTCCCTAGAGGCCCTGAAAACATGTGCCTCAAATGTTGAATACAGCTTGGTTGTATACATTTTAAGGAAGACAGATGTTACAGGCAAAACATAAATCAATACATGTGAGGTTTATATTGATCAGGCCTGGTGGGTTATCGGGTGGATTCCAAGATTTTCTGATTGACAATTGGTAGAAAGAGTTAAATTCTGTCTAAAGAGCTTGAAATCAGTAAAATGTATGCTTCAGTTAAGATAAGGGGAGTTGTAGAAGCCAAGGTTCTTCATATGTAAATGAAAGCTCTAAGTAGCCGGCTTCAGAAAGAATAGGTGGTATATATGTGTTAAAAGGTATCTCTACAGATGCAAATTTCCCCAAGGACGACTTTGCAGGGTCACTTCAAAATATGTCAAAAAAACATATTTCAGTTTAAGTATTTGTATTTCCTTTAGGACTTGCTACCTTCATGTGATACTATACCAGAGTTGGAATTTGGTATCTTATTGCCATAGAGTCTGTTCCATCAGTCCTAATTTAATGTTTTGGTCTTTTCTTTTTTGAGTCAGAGTCTCACTCTTTTGGCCAGGCTGGAGGGCAATGGCACGCTCACGGTCACTGCAGCCTTGACCACCTGGGCTCAGGAGATCCTTCCGCTTCAGTCTTCCAAGTAGCTGGAACTACAGGCATGCACCACCATGCCCAGCTAATTTTTTGATTTATTGTAGAGATGAGGTCTTGTCAAGTTGCCCGGGCTGGTCTGGAACCAGTGAGCTCAGGCAATCTTCTCACCTTGGCCTCCCAAAGTGCTGGGATTATAAGCATGAGTCACCATGCCAACCTTATTTTAAAGTTAAAGCCAGTCAGTTGTGCCTAAAATGACACAAGGGAGGGGGAATAATAAAGGGTATTCAACCTCCTTTCCTATCATGGTCTGGAATTTAGTTTTTCAGGTCTCCCTGGGCACAGAGGGGATCAATTCAATCAGGTGGAGGGCTTAAAATTTTATTTATGGTTTACAATACTAGCTAAAGATTAGAAACAAGTTAAATGCCTACCAATGGAGGCCTTGTTAAATGAATTATGGCACATTAATTCTGTAGAGTATTTTGCAGCAATTCAAAAAGAAGACACTTGCTCTTTGTATACATGTAAGGAAGTATCTTCAAAATATATATTAATTGAAAAAAAGTAGCAAGATAGTATATGTGATACTCTTTGTTTTTGTTTGTTTGTTTTAGTTGGAGTCTCACTCTGTTGCCCAGACTGGTGTGCAGTGGCATGCTCATGACCACCGCAGCCTCAACCCTCTGGGCTCAGTTGATCCTTCCGCCTCTGTCTTCCAAGTAGCTAGAACTACAGGCAAGTACCACCACACCTGGCTAATTTTTTGATTTATCATAGCGATGAGGTCTCGCCAAGTTGCCCGGGCTAGTCTCAAACCCATGGGCTCAGGCAATCCTCTCACCTCGGCCTCCCAAAGTGCTGGGATTATAAGTGTGAGCCACCGTGCCTGACTGATACTCTTTGTATAATAAAAATGATGCTTGGCTGGGCTCGGTGGCTCAGCCTGTAATCCCGTGCCTTGGGAGACTGAGGTGAGTGAATTACCTGAGCCCGCGGGTTCGAGACCCACCTGGGCAACTTGGCAAGACCTCATCTCTACAAGAAATCAAAAAATCAGCCGAGTGTGGTAGCGCGCCTGTAGTTCCAGCTACTTGGAAGGCTAAGGTGGAAGGATCACCAGAGCCCAGCGGGTTGAGGCTGCGGTGGCCGGGAGCGGCCACTGCACTCCAGTCTGGGCGAGGGAGTGAGACTCCAACTCAAAAAAAAAAAAAATTATGCTTGAATAGTCATAGACATTTCAAAGAGTGTATACAAGAGATTGTTAAAGTGGGTTATTACTGAGGATTAGAAAGTAAGGGAGATGTAACTATAATTCTTAAATTTACAGCAATATTCTAGTTAGGCAATTTGCTAATTTATTATGAATGTGAGGAATATGCACGTGCCTATATACATAGTTATTGATACCCACCTTTCAACATAATAGTTAACATGAACAGCAGGGGCACTAACAGGCCAGAAGAGATATCAGTTGTAAAGACTCAGCAGTTCAAGTGAGTACCTGCTAAGTATCACAGGCCTGTCCCCAGTTGATTTACTATGCCAATGGGATTGATAGTAAATGCAATTTTAAACCTACACTCAAAAATGATTCCTTAAAAAACTGTAAAAGCTAAGTTCCTTTGTATACTGAACTGATTAATCAATCCTCTTTTGACATTTAAAGCTTTTATTGTAATGTATGTTTCTCCCACGTCCCCAGTTTCTACCACTGATTAATAAATTTTAAAGTCTGACATTTAAACTGTTTGATGGAGAAAGTATTACCTAAGGAATTATTGTCATTAAGGAGATTATGTTTGTCCTTCTTTTTTTTGATAGCAAAAGAAATAGAATACAGTTGTGGAAAACTAATAATTCATTTCAAAGCCAATGATTAGAAAATATTTCATTGGCCACTAGATGACTCACATATATATTTTTACACTATTATGAAAACATGGAAGAAACAAAGCAAGTGAAAAACAAATATGAAATAAAACAATGTATGATTCTTTCTCTTTGCATGAATAATTATATATAGAAACATTGGAAGAGTTTAAATCTTAAACCGAAAGAAATCATTTACTTACAGATATGCATAGCTTTCTCTCATTTAACATATTGTATATATTAAAAGTCAATGCATTTTTCTGTAAAAATGAGTTAACTTAAAATGTTAGCTGATTTGTATTTCATTTAGCTCATAACCCATTTAACAATCAGCTGCTTCTAAAGAGGTACTTTCATTATTGTGCATTTATAATGGAAATATCTGCGATTCCTAAAAATAGTAAAGAATACATGATTGCCTTAATGATTAATCACCTGTAGTTCATCTGGTTACAGAATATCAATGTGCATCACGTTTCACTAATGATCATTACCTTGATTTTCTCATTTTCTGCTTTTCCATAAAGAAAGGACTAATCAGTTTCAGGTCCTGTGAAATTTTAAATAGAAAACAAATTTAACTTCTACTTCCAATTATATTTTCCTCATATGTTGTCCAATTCAGGGACTCAAGTCTGATTTCATGCCAGAAAAATCACCTGTTTGGAAAATCTGCATTTCTGGCTTCATGTTTTAATTGGCAATTTCCTGTTATATTCCATTTCCTGAGGGCATTGGACACTATTGAAAAGACCTGAAATACTGCAGGCTGCTATTACCACCTCGTTTCCCCTGGTGGTCAGTCTTGCTTCCTTTGTTCAGCTCATTTTTGTTTCTCAGCCCTTGAAATCTGCTTAATTCTGAGGTTTTAGAGTCTGAGAATTAAAAACCATTGTATAGTGTAAACATAACTCAAGGACAGCCTCTCTACCCTAACATTTGACCTTAGGAAAAGGAAAGGCTGGAAAAGTGATGGGTCTATGAAATATTTTCCCCCTGCTATCCTACTAAATTGGCAATAAGATTTGAAAACTGCATTGCAGCTACCAAATCAGGAGGTTTTCAATACACTTAGATCTTTCTCTTTTCACAGAAGGGAAATAGCACATGAAGACTAAAATAATCCAAATTTTGTCTCCTTGTTTGTTTTACAGTTAAAAAGTCATTGCATGCAATAAAACATGACTGAAAAATATTATCTATGTCTAGATGAATGTGATACTTTGTTCATTTTAATCATCTAGTTGTAAAGAAAAGCTTGATTTTAATGGGGTACTGGAACACACAGCCCTCCTGTCAGTTCCCAGGGTGATGTTCAGGTCCTTTGCATATAGTAATCTCTTTTTCTGTTCTTTTCATTCTTTTATGCTTTTTATTTTTCTTCATTCCTGAGTCCTTCATTGAAAGGTTAAGAATAATATCTGCAAATAGGTGTTTCATCAGGGAAAACTTTGTATAGAGAGTCATTTGAAGGACTCTTTCTCTTTTCTTTGAATGGCTTATCAAAAATCATTCAGAAAACACATTCCCTCAGGCAATTTTAATCTATTTAAATCCAGAGACCTTCAAAGATGTTACTTCCTCAACTGTCTGTTTTACTGTTTAAGGTTTCCCTGGATGGCCTTGGAGAAAAATGGTACTAAAGAGAAGAAAGAAGAGTTCATGATCCTCCCCCCCTCCCCCGCAACTTACAAAGATGCCATCTGAGAAATGAACTTTCATCTGCAAGGGTTGTATTTACCTGTGAATCTGAATTATTGAATCTGAAACTCACAGGGTAAGGAAGAATTGTAAAATCATTCAGTGTTAATTTCTCTCTACAACACCCTTATCGAGTATTTCTCTGTCCTCTTCATAATCAAGTTAAGAACAAGGAATTAACCACACTGGAGGTGGAGCTTTCAAAAACGATCAGAACTTCAAAGACTGAAACCTCTTAATTTATGATCCATTCTCCATTTCATCTCAGTTCCCTTTCCAGAGATACCTTGATAATTTTCTGATATTTTTCTTGGCCTTTTTCTATGCTTAGCATCATATATCAGTAGTCAAAACATATGTTACCTTTTTTTTTGCTATTTTTATTAAACAATATGGCTTGAAAAACTTTCCATATCAAATAGACATATTTCATTATTTAATAGCTGCATAGTAATCTGTCACATGAATCACAGTTTGTCTAGCTCTCCTCCTTTTAGTTTTTTCCCCATTTTTCACTATTATAAACAATGCTTCAAATATTCTTTGCCATGCCTCCTTCTCTGCATGCTGAAGAGTTTTTCTTGAAATCTCTATAGAGAATGGATTTTTTGCAGGAAATAGGGAAGGTAACTGAGGATTAAACTCTGACCTTTTTCTTTATCTTGCCAAATTTCTAACTAAGGGGACTGGATTTTTGTTGCTGTTGTTAACTAAATATATAATGTGGTTTAATTTCCAACATGACTCCGGCATAAGATCACATAACAGATAAAGAAGGAAAATCAAAGTATTTTGTGACCTTGTAAATCTGTCTTTCTGAGACTCCAGGCACTGTTTTGTTTTGTTTTGTTTTGTTTTGTTTAAGATATAGGGTACAATTCAGGATTAGATAGATAAGTGATCACCATACAGGTGAAGTTTGGGCCTCCCTTTGATCCCTATTTCACCTGGTTTGAGATCAGGTACCCTTCTCTTCTTTTCTTTTTTTTTTTCTTGACTCAGAGTCTCACTCTGTCACCCAGGCTGAAGTGCAGTGGCATGTTCACGGCCACCACAAGCTTGACCTACTGGGCTCAGGCCATCCTTCTGCCTTGGCCTTTCGAGGAACTGGAACTACAGATGTGTGCCACCACACCCAGCTACTTTTAATGATTTATTGTAGAGATGAGTTCTCACCAAGTTGCCCAGGCTGGTCTCTAACCCCTGGGCTCAGGCAATCCTCTAGCCTCAGCCTCCCAAAAGGCTGGGATTACAGGCATGAGCCACTGCACCCAGCTAAGATCAGGTACCCTTATTGATGTTATGTGCCCCTGTCCCTCCCCTGGCAGTGTACCACTACTGCCAAACCATTTCTTATTGTGTTATAATAAATGTTTGGGGTCCACTTACAAGAGAGAACATGTGGTACTCAGTTCTTTGTTTCTGTGATAGATCACTGAATATGATAAACTCTAAACCCATCCAAGTGTCTGTGAAGTTAATAATTTTGACCTTCTTTATGGCTGCAAAATATTCAGACATGTTTTAAGATGCTTACCTGCTCTCTATGAAGTCAGCCACCTATGGAGCTTCACCCACATATCAAGAAGCTTGACTTCCTTGTCATTTTTCAAGTTGCTCATTTCTTTTATTGCTTTCAAAATTCCTGGGATAACTCTTGCTAACTAATTGCCAATCCAAAAAAAAAAAAAATCTTTGAATCTACCTATATCCTATAAGCTCCCACTAAGAGACATTCTGCTTCCTGAGTCAAAGCATTGTAAATCTCACGTTTTTATGGTTTCCTATAACTTCTGTCCTCTTAATATGCATATAATCAAGCTACAATCCAACCATAGTGGGCACACATTCTCAAGACCTCTTTGGGCTGGGTATCATGAGCCTAAGTTCACTCATTTTTGGCTCAGGATTAACTATCTTAAATATTTTACAAGGTTTGGCATCCTTCCATCAACATAACTAACACTTATTGTAGCACTTTCATTTTGTAAATCCATTCAAGAAATATTTATTGAGTACCTACTAAGTTCCAGACATGTTTCTAGATACTAGGAATATATCAGGAAATGAGATAAAGACTCTCTTAACATTTTCTCATTTAATTTCTAAAATTACCTTTACTCTGTCAATTTAATGGTGAGAAAATCAAACTCAAAAAGCATAAATAACTTGCAAATAAAAGAGCTGTGATTTGAACACAACATCCATCTGAATCTGTTACTGAAACACCAGGGGTTCAGTTCGGTCCCATTGCACACCACACAGAAAGCCAATTGCTGACACAATGAGTATAGTCAGGGAAGTCTTTTCACATGGGTGATAGAATGAAAAGAGCCAGTCTCAAATCCATTTCCCTGGTTGACTAAAATTGGGAGTTTATATAGTGGGGAAAGAAATGTAACTTTGTGTGGGGAAAACAATGATTATGGAGGGGTAAGGGAACAATCATGATGAGACTCTGACATCTCATTGTCTGGATGCAGTGATCTGGTGAGTTTCAGTCCCTTGCCTGAGGGTCAGTTTCCTGAGGAATGAAATCAGATAAGGCTAATTTAAGTTTCAGGGTTTAAGACCAGGATGGTCAATGTCTATGTTTATTCAAAAAACTGTAACCATTAGTTGGACCAATTTCAGAAAAAGAATACAGATTCTTGACCTTCCCCCGCATTGTGAAAAGCTCTTACTATTGAAATACAATTGAGATGCAATTATAACTTTTTATATAGTTCTGCTATTTTCCTAGAGCACTTTTTTTGAAGGTCAAGTTTAATCCCACTTTCACGTTACACTCCTTAAAAACAAATTAACAAAAACAGCAGTTATCCGTTTTGTATTTACTATCCACCAGACCCTGTTTAAATACCTTCCATATACTAAGTTTTTTAATCTTGACAACACCTCTTTGTGCTTTAGTTTGTTTTACAAACACTTAAATCACAGTTGACATCTATCAGGTATCTTTTTAAGTGCTTTACAGACAATAATTCAGTACTTCATCATAACAATTCTAAAAAGAGGTAACCTTTACTTTAATTTTCTTTTTTTTTTTAAGTCTGGGTCTCACTCTGTCACCAAGACCAGAGTGTAGTGGCATGATCTCATCTCACTGCAGCTTCCACCCGCTGGGCTCAGGCAGTTCTTCTGCCTCAGCCACCCAAATAGCTGAGGATGTAGACTGTGCCACCATGCCTAGCTAACTTTTTTTTTTTTTGGAAACTAAGTTTTGCTATATTGTCTAGGCTAGTCTCAAACTCCTGGGCTCAAGCAATCCTCCTGCCTCAGCCTCCCAAAATGCTGGGATTACAAACATGAGCCACCATGCCTGGCCTTTATTTTAATATTCTATTATTCTTCTTGACCTTTTTCTATACTTATCATCATATATAAGTAGTCAAAACATATACAGAGGGTGCCAAAAAAATGTATACACATTTTTAGAAAGGAAAAACTGTATTAAAATTGTAATACTCAATAAAATGAATATAAGTCACTTTTGACTTCTGCAATTACAAGAGGTACTCAAAGTGGTTACCATCAGCATCCAGACACTTCTGATTATGGCGAACATCTCTTAAAATGTGTATACATTTTTTGGCACCCCCAATATATTACCTTTTTTGCTATGTTTACTAAATAATATAACTTGAAAAACTTTCCACATCATATAGACATGCTTCATGCTATTATTATAAAAGTTTTACAGAAAAGGAAAATGAGACTTAGAGAAGTTAAGTAATTTGCTGAAGGTCACTGTTGGGGCTCAGAACACAACACCCCAAAGTATGAGGCTTTGGCTTGCTGAGTATTTGAGCCAAAGGAGATTAAGAGGGCTGCAAAAGCAGAAAGGTCTTTCTGACCTTCTCTTACCCTCCTTTCTCTCCTGAAGCAAATCATAGAAACTAGTAACCCTTTCTCCTGAAACAAGCCAGAAAACCTAAGAAGGTCTTTCTTTGACCTCCTTTCTTCTGTTCTGAAGATCTTCATGTAATGGGTAGCCTGCCCCACAGGGAGGAGGCGAGATGTAGGTAGATAGGAGAAATGTCATAAAGAAACAGAGGGAAAAATCTCAGTACACAGGCCTAGATGAGTTCCTCCCAGTTTATTAATATTAGATCACATCCCTTTTTCTGTCCAATCATGTTTCTGCACAACTATTCATTTTCTGCATCAGATTTAGCATAAAAATACAATTTTCTCTGAATCTTTGGGTTTTCATTTCGGACATCTTCTGTGTCATTTAAAATGTTGGCCAAGCCGGGCTCGGTGGCTCAGCCTGTAATCCCGCGCCTTTGGGAGGCTGAGGTGAGTGGATTGCCTAAACCCGCGGGTTCGAGACCCGCCTGGGCAGCGAGACCTCATCTCTACAATAAATTAAAAAATCAGCCGGGCGTGGTAGCGCGCGCCTGTA
>NW_007247236.1:35340-49244 GCF_000164805.1 Carlito syrichta | reverse complement strand
AGTCTGGGCGACAGAGTGAGACTCCAACTCAAAAAAAAATAAAATAAAATAAAATAAAATGTTGGCCAAATAAATTTGGTATGTTTTTCTTTATTAATCTGTCTTTTGTTGTAGAAGTGTCAGCCATGAGCCTTGCAATGGGTAAGGAAATTTTTTTTTTTTTTCTCCTACATCACAAATTTGGGAAGTGGCAGAGTTGGAATTAAATTTAGGCAGTGTGTCTCTAGAATCTACTTTTCTACAAAGCTATACTACTTTGCTTTCCTTTTTCTTTTTTTTGAGTTGGAGTCTCCCTCCGTTGCCCAGGCTGGAGGGCAGTGGCATGCTTATGGCCACTATAGCCTCGACCTGCTGGGCTCAGGTGGTTCTTCTGCCTCAGCCTTCCAAATAGTTGGAACTACAGGCATATCACTATTCCCGGCTAATTTTTGTTTTTTGATTTATTGTACAGATGAGGTCTCTCCAAATTGCCCAGGCTGATCTCAATCCCCTGAGCTCAGGTAATCCTCTTGCCTCCATTGCCCAAAGTGCTAGGATTACAAGCATGAGCCACCATGCCCAGCTGCTTTAAAATATTTGCATATGAGTGTCATGCAACCTTCTGCCTCTGCCCTCCTATATAAGTTCTTATGAGAGTGATAATATCTTCAGTCTAGTTTCACTAACTGACATTGAAAATCAGCTTCATCATTCTATTTGCCTTCCTTTCAATGCAATGTAATTTGTTTATTTTCTATCAGAATGTTTTTCCCAGAACAGATAGAGTATTCTAAGTGTACATGGAACCATACAAAGTTATAGATGCGATGACACTATTATCAAAGTCTATGACCTCATTAAATTTTTGGTAGTCACATCTACATTTTGGTTCACATTGAATTTAGTGTTGCCACCCCTCCCCCACATTTATCTTTATTATATATCACTATGATATATTTAGTGCATTACTCTAGCTGACAAGACATTTGAGAATCCTGACTGCCATTTATCATAGAGGCTCTTACTCCCAGTTATATAGTATCTGCATATTCCATGAGCATGTTCTCATTATATCTTCATCCAAATGTGTCATGAATAAAAATACTAAATGCCAGCATCAAGGACAGAGACTTGCAGGTCACAGTTAGAGACTTCACTCCAGATTGACATTGATTAAAAAATAAGGCAGCTTTAAATGTAGTTATGTAATCAGTAATTAATCTACTTACATGTTTTTTGGCTTCCACATATTCAGCTATAGGCCATATTTGTTTACAGGAAAATAGTAATCAATCATATCAAATGCCTTTCTTTGTTTAGCTATAACATGTCTTCTAATTGCTTTATCTACAAAGTAAATGTATTAAAGAAAATTCATAAAATTCATAAAAGAAAAGATTGGTTTAAGTGGTTTATTTTTATAGAGGAGCTGGTCGGAGATACTAGAATTACCTTCTGTAAAATCTATGTCTTTTTCATTGCTCAGTTATCAATCACTTACCTATTCCAGTAATATTTATTGAGTATCTACTGTGTGCCAGAAAGTCTTCTCGGTTCTGGAGATGCCCCAATGAATAAAGCAGATAATAATTATTAATATCATAATCATCACATTCTATTATAAACAACCTGTGCCTTGTGAAGGGTAAAACAAGGCTCATAGTATTAATTATACTGGAAAGCCAGGTGCCAAACACAATTCACTCCTAATTCTGCAAAGTTATAATCATCTATTCTGCAACTTCTAAAGCTACAGAGACAGTGAATGTAGCTGGAAGGAACTACAGGCGCACGCTACCACGCCCGGCTAGAGTAATTTCCTATTTTAAAGTCCTTAACTTTGTCACATCTGCAGATGTAATCTAACATACTCATAGGTTCAGGGATTAGGACATGGATATTTTTGAGGGATCATTATTCTGCCTACTATACCCTCCTTCTGGTCTGAGTCGTATTTTTTTTTCTTTTTGAGTTATTTAAAAGCTAAATAACATTGATATTTATGGGACAAAAAATGTTGCTTACTCTTCTTTTCTCTTATTTCTGTGGACTCAGCACTACTCACTGAGGTCAAATCAGCTCTCCCTTTCTATTCTCCCTATTTTCACCTTTACACCTGCTCCTCTGAAGCTTTCCAGGATTTTTCTCGAGTCAGAAGAATTGTATCACTAATAGACAGGTAACAAACACTATGAACAGCCTTATTTCACCTCTCTTGATTTTTTTTGTTTCTAAAATTGTTCTTTACCATCGTCAGTTTTGCCCTGATTGGCAAGTATGCATATGAGGAACATGAGAATGTGGGTCACAGTGTGTCTAGTGACCTCACACATCTACTCCAGATATGTTCATGGTAGTGATCGTGATACTCAGAAGATATTCAGAATTTTTTCAAAGGTGGTGTTGGCATTGGCGGCGATGGTGGTGTGTGTGTGTGCATGCAGGTGTGTGTTTGTGAGAGACAGAGGGAAAGAGAGACTGACTCAGACTTAACAAATTGGTTTCTAACTTTACTACCATGGCATATCTGGTGTTCATCTGTGGCAACAGTCACGTATTTTCTTCCCCCTTTATGTGCCTCTTTGTTGCCCTTGACCCACTCACTTGACCCACTCCCTTCACACTTCACACTGTCTTTCTGTTAGTCCTAAGGCATGAGTGCCCATCTTTCTCTTAAACTTGCTGAGCCCTTTCTAGATATATCTATGATGGATTTTTATTATGGCAATTTCTGCTTTAGTTTCTTATACGCCATTCCAATATAAGTTACATCGTGGCTCTATTGTGGACATGTCATTTGTTCTTTGAATCATTCTACTTTGTCCCTTTCTTTTATTGTCTTTCTTGTATCTTGACTTAGCAGAGCACTATACTGACTGGAACTGAGGAAAGTAGCCACATTCCTTCTCCACCCTTTGCTGATACTGCTGTCATGTTTTGATATCATTGTGCTCAAAACTAAATTTGTTTAGTCCCAATATTCCTTTGATACAGATCCTGGATTTTGAGAAACTGACCTTTACTATCAGAACTGTTTGATTTCAAAACAGAAAAAGAATTAAAAATCAACTTCCATTTTGTATTTATATATAATTTTTAATAAATTCTGTAAGTGGAGATTTTGTTCCTTTTGCATGCAAATTCCTGTGCATACAAGGGGAGATAATTTATATTTATTAACCATTTTCTTCTATATTGTGCACTGAGATGAGTGTTTTAAATCTATCATTAGTAGGTCCTTAGTCTATCAATTTACTCCAGGCAAATTTGCATAGCATTGAGGAGGGACAACTATGAGTTTTACAAAAATGTAAGGATGCTTTTTAACAGCTTCTTCAAAACTGACAAAGTGTTCTTCCAAAAAATATTCTTTTATACGTAAAAACAAGTTAATAATAACATTTGAATGCCTGGTATATACTAAAAGCTTATTGAGTATTTCAAATGCAACATCTCATCTCTCTAAATCTTTAGCCCTGTGCTAAAATACAGAACTGTGAAAAGTAAGGAATTTTAAAATCCACCAAACATTTCAAATTATCTAGTGGGTCTAGCTGTTCCAACGGAGGAGAAAAATGTCATAAAAGGAACTAATTGAGAGCCTAATACTCACTGTGCTAGGCAATTTGCATGTATACTTTCATTAGTATATGTGTTCCAAAACTAGAATGAGGGAAGGAAGATAGTCATTCTAGACAGAGCAAATAGCAAATTTACAGACAAGACATAAATAAAATTGACTTTTTTGATAAAAGCACATAATTTTGGGAGGGGATCGTGCTATTGCTATTTACTTTTCCTCTAAGTTCGTCATTATCTCTCAGTAACTTTCAGTACCTCTCAGTTCTGCACTGCTTCCCTACTTTCTAGAGTACATTTGTAGCAACATAAAAAGCAAATATCTCCTTACCATGAAAAAAATGCAAATGTCACATTATAGCAGTCATCTCTAATCCCACTACTATTCCCAGAGCTCACAGGAGCTTTCCTGATCACTGATAAGCAAGATCTTTTGTAGCTGGGTCTCAAATTGCCTCTTTGTTTTTTCTCAATACAACTTTCTTCATGAAAAAAAAAAAATCTCGACAGGGCGAGGTGGCTCATGCCTATAATTCCAGCACTTTGGGAGGCCGAGGTGAGAGGATTGCCTGAGCCCACGGGTTCGAGACCAGTCTGGGCAACTTGGTGAGACCTCATCTTTACAATAAATCAAGAAAAATTAGCCAGTCATAGTGGCACACGCCTATAGTTGCCGCTACTTGGAAGGCTAAGGCTGAAGGATGCCTGAGCCCAGCAGGATGAGGCTACGGTGACTGTGAGCATGTCACTGCCCTCCAGTCTGGACGACAGAGTGAGACTCTGACTCAAAAAAAAAAAAAAGAATCTTGTCTTGATAACTCCTTGGATCTAAACACAAGCACACAAACTTCCCACTGGAATGTAAGCTTTATGAGAGCAGATACTTTAATTGTTTTATTCATAGTGCCAATTTTACAAACAGACATAAAAACATACAAACACTCACATCTTCTTTTACTTTTGTGTAGTCTGGTTCCTTTGCCTCCCTCTTATCCTAGAAATAACTCTACCTCCCTTGTATAAATTTACTATGTACCCTTCTCAGTACTTTCCTCTAAAATTCCAAAGTAGTAAGTGAAAGAGACACTGAAGTTAACTTAGTAATTTTTGTGTGACATAAGCCTATAAGAATATAGGTTTCATACATAGCTTTTAGCTGATGGCTAACCACATCATTAGAACTGTCTTGTACATTGTATTGTATGACAATGCTAGTGTTGTTAAAGATTTTTGGTTTTCCAGTATATTTGAACACATTTTTTTCTCAAATTTATGTATAGATGGGATTTGTTTTGAACAATAAACTTATCAAAAGTGGTACTTTTGGTAAGAAGCATTTAAGAGCCTATACACAATTCTCCATGTTCTTTCTTCCCAGATTACAAAAGTCATAAGTATATGTTAACAAGGAGTCACAGGATTAAAGGAATCTGGCATATTGTGCCACTATCCAGGACTTACCTGGACCTGAGGCACTGTGAATGAGTGAAGAATATACTTTTGTTGTGTTAATATAGTAAAATTTTAGTGGTGTTACTTCAGCAAAATCCAGTTCACCCTGACTGAAATTGGATTCATAGAAGAGGGATGTTGCAAAACTACAATTCTAAACTATCTGGTATTGGCTTAATGATTGAGAAGGGTGCAACTAGGAAGCTGCTATCAGAGGCTGTAAAGATTGTGATCTACTTCTAGTAGGAATGTAACTTTGTGCAGCCATTATGGGAAACAATGGCTGTATTACACAATGGAGCTTTCTCAAAAAATTAAAAATAGAACGATTATAAATCCAGCAATCCCACCACACAGTATATATTCAAAGGAAATGAAATCAGTATCGTGAGAAGACATCTGCACTTCCATGTTCATTGCAGCATTATTCACAATAGCCAAGACATGGAATCAACCAAAATGTCCATCAATGGGTGAAAGAATAAAGAAAATCTTGTCATTTGCAGTAACAGAGATGAAACAGGGGGCCATTTTGTTAAACAAAATAAATTAAGCACAGAAAGACAAATATTATCTGATCTCATTTATGTGTAGAGTCTTATAAAGTTGAACTTATAGAAAGAATGGAATAGAAAGAGAGTAGAATGGTGGCTGCCAGGGGTTGTGTATATGTGTGTGTGGTAGGGGAAGGAGGGAGGATTGGGGAAATGTTAGTCAAAGGATACAAAATACAAAATGTTGGTCAGGAGGAATAATTTCAAGAGCTGTATTGTACAAAATGTTGACTACAGTTAATAATGATGTATTGTATACTTGAAAATTGCTAAGAAAGTTGATTTTGTTGTTGTTGTTGTTGAGTTGGAGTCTCACTCTGTCACCCAGACTGGAGTGCAGTGGCTGCTCCTGGCCACTGCAACCTCGACCTGCTGGGCTCCCAGGATCCTTCCGCCTCAGCCTTCCAAATAGCTGGAACTACAGGCGTGCGCTACCACGCCCAGCTAATTTTTTATTATTGTAGAGATGAAGTCTGGCCAAGTTGCCCAGGCGGTCTCGAACCTGCAGGCTCAGGTAATCCACTCACCTCAGCCTCCCAAAGTGCTGGGATTACAGGCTGAGCCACCAAGCCCAGCTAGGAAGTCGACTTTAAGTGTTCTCATCACACACACAAAATGCTATGTATAATAATACAAGTGTTAATCACTTTTGGCTATTCCACATTGTATACATATTTCCAAATATCAGGTGAATACTATAAATATATAAAATTTTTATTTTTCAATTTAAAATCATCATCATCCATTCATTCAGTTGTTCAAAAAACCAAAAGTACCTCTTGTCATCTCCCTTTCCTTATCTCCTATATACAATCTATAGTTCAGCCTTATCTATTGAGTACTTCAAAAATAGCTCTTAATCCAGATGCTTCTCCCAATCACCAGGACCACCTCTAATTCAGACAACAATAACCCCTCATCTAAAGAATTTCCATAGTATTTTAACAATCTCATAGCTGTCTATCCTTGTTCCCTCTCATCTGCTTTCCTCACTGAATCCAGAGTGAACTTTTCAAATGATAAATCTGATTTTGTCACTTTCCTTGATTTAGTCAAAGCCTATTCATCCTTCAGATTTCAGTTAAAACATCACATCTTTATAAAAAGATTGTGATCTAGGTTATGAGAATAAGGTCTTTATCCTGTTATAAATGGTAAGGCAGGCTTTTTACTTAATTCACTTGTACCTCTACAAAAGGATGCTGGTAAATTGAAGGTGTGACAAGAAAGAATTGAGCTCAGCAAAATTTGCCCAATGTATAAGCAGACATGAAAGAGAATAAACAAATTCAGATCTTTCTTGCAATTGAAAAATAAAAAAACAAATACTTCTTTTTTTTTTTTTTTGAGTTGGAGTCTCACTCTATCGCCCAGACTGGAGTGCAGTGGTGGCTCCCGGCCACCGCAGCCTCGACCTGCTGAGCTCCGGCGATCCTTCCGCCTCAGGCTTCCGAGTAGCCGGAATTACAGGCATGCACTACCACGCCTGGCTGAGTTTTTAATTTATTGTAGACATGAGGTCTCGCTGCCCAGGTGGGTCTTGAACCCGCGGGCTCAGGCAATCTACTCACCTCAGCCAAATACTTCTTAACTTAACATTCTTCAAGTTAAAAAAAAGCTAATATTGAGGAAGTTTTTGAAAAATAGCCATTCAGTAGACACCTTCTCCTAATTAAATTACTTCAAGGCATATCAATTACAGGTTAATCATTTCAGTTGTAAAGAATAAGAAACTAAGGTCATGCTTTAAATCCCTTTATCTTGTCTACGGTCATACCACCCGGAACACATCCAATCTTGTCTAAATCCCCTCACCTAAAGGATTTCCACAGTCTTCTAACAATTCCACAGATGTCTATCCTTGTTCCCTCTCATCCTGGACTCAAGGTTCTAATTCTTAGGTCATGACAGAGAGGCATACAAAAAGAAAGTAAATAAATATATCAGTTCTGTGAATTATATCTTGAAAATAACTGAGTTCTTGGAACACGGAGTTGGTTGACTGCAATCAAATGACTGAGAAATTACTATGCTGTGAAAAGATTTGCACTGCCCCCAAAAAAGCAGAACTAAAAATTCCTAAATGCTTAAGACTTGAAGCAATCCTTGCACTTCTTTCTTTTTTGAGTTGGAGTCTCACTCTGTCACCCAGACTGGAGTGCAGTGGCACGCTCCCGGCCACCGCAGCCTCAGCCTCTTTCCGCCTCAGCCTTCCAAGTAGCTGGAACTACAGGCACGCGCTACCATGCCCGGCTAATTTTTGATTTTATGTAGAGATGAGGTCTTGCCAAGTTGCCCAGGCCGGTCTCAAACCCATGGGCTCATGGTCTCGAATCCACTCACCTCAGCCTCCCAAAGCACTGGGATTACAGGCTGAGCCACCGAGCCCGGCGTACTTCTTTCTTTCTAAGAGTAAGAAATAGATTGAAAAACCTGCTGCTGCCAGAGAGGAGGTCTGTCTGAGAGACAGGAGACAGACCTCAACTGTTGTCTTGGGGTCTTGACTTTGCTGGAGAAAGAATTCCAGAGCAAGTCACTAGGTTGCCAAAAGCACACACTTAAAGGGAAGGGAAGTGGGGGTAGGCCGTCTTAATGGGAGGGCTGCCTCAAGGAAAAAAAAACACTCTAAGGGAGGGGAATGCAGACAGTCTCAGAATGAGAACAACCTCAGTGGGGTCTTGGTGGCTGACTTTTATCTCCTCTGCCTTCAGGGAGGTGGTTGGGAGGGGACAAAAGTCCTTAGAGTCATGGATTTGTATTCATTTGGGCATCTGGGCTGTGTGATGAGCTTGTTGTTTCATTTCCATTTGTCAGGTGATCAAGAAGGTGGAGGGCAGGCTTTGCTCTGATGGCTCTAACCACAAACACCCTGGAGGTATTTTCCAAATTTTTAGCAGCTTGCTTTCTGTTTATTGTAGGACAAAATAAAAGTTACATTTTCCTGCACTTACTATCCTGCCTTACTGCTAGGGCCCAAGTAAGGCATATTTTCCAACGTCCAAGGATGATAAGAAAAAAGAAAGAATCTCTCAGATGGAAGAGTCAAGATTTATGCATCTGAGAAATCTCTTTACATGTTTAAATCATCACCAAAATCAAAGATTGTTTATCTCCAGGGAATGCCTCCCCATTGCAATTTCATATTTTCTATAGATCAATGACTGTGTTTTATCTCCCAATCATCCCCTTTGCAATGTGTGTTAATTGAGATTATTTTATTTTAATTTTGGTAATTATTCTGGAATCTGATATAGGCAATTATGCAGACATTTTAGGCTGTGCACTCACTTCCCTGAAGGAATGCACTTTCTTGGTTTGTTTGCCTCAGGGAAAGAGGGAATATACAATAGGAAACCCACAAAAAAACCCAGAATTATCTCTTGGAGGGTGGGTCTCTTGTAGTACAGGCTTCCTCTGCTAAGTAAGTATTTTAGGAACTCATTGGCTTCAATGTACCAGCTAGCATTTTTGGAGAGGCTGTGTTTGGCTTCAGTAATTTTTTTGGAGATTCTTTTAACACATTTGCCCATTCCATGATGGATGATTTACTAGCACACCTGAATGATCAGCAGTTTTTGACCGAAAAAATGACATGACCCCATGCCCCACCTTTCCTATTCACTCAATCTTGCCCCAAGTGAGATTTTTTGTTTGTTTGTTTCTCTTGATGAAGAAAGTCCTCAAAGGGAAATGTTTTGCCAATGTAGAAGAGGTGTAACAAAAAATGGCAGAAGCACTAAGAGGCATCAAAATTGATGAGTTAAAAACTGTTTTGAGTGGTGGAAAAAGCATCTCAATAAGTATATTGCATCATACATTGGGTACTTGGAAGGTGACAGAAGTTTAAACATGTTAGAATAAATACACAATTTCTTATAAATAAATTCAGGATTTTTTTGGGTCTTTCTCCTCGTATTTTTTTACAAGCAGGATAAGAAGCTAAATATTTTGAACTGGAAAACTGAACGATGGTGGTCATTTATGCTACTTGACAAATATGTCAGTTATTTTCTTTTTTCCTCTTAGGCATATATCCCTTCAAATAAGACGAGGCCTTGCTCTGCATAAACTAGGCCTATCTTGGGTAAAACATAGCTTCAGTGCATATTACCATGCCTCACACACACACACACACACACGCGCGCGCGCGCGCGTGCGCGCGCTTACGTATTTAATAATATTTGTCAACTGAATGAGTACAATAATAAATTTGGGACTTGACCCACTTCAGTTGTGCCTGTTTAGAACACAGAAGATGATATTCTTCGACTCAATCTTACAACAAAATCAGAATTCCTTCTGGCTTAGGTTCAAGTGATCCTTTCACGTCAGTTTCCCAAGTAGCTAGGACTACAAATGTGCTCCACGATACCTGGCTTAGAGTTATTTGTATTTTGATATCTTCACTTTTGTGTTTTGAGATTATCATTATTTTAAAAGTGCTTACTATTGCTTTAAATTCCTCATGTTTTAGTACTGTAGAATTGTATTGTAAAAGAAAACAGAGTCTTGGAACCCAAAAATCACTATGACAAATTTCTCACACGGAAATTCCTTGCGGGCCCCCAAATCTTTCAGAATACATACCTCACTGTACCCCTGTGACTAGCAGTGGTCTGTTGGATCACACTCCGACAATATAAATTAGCAATTTATTTTCACAGGTATGGGACAAAAACAAGACTAGAAATCATCTGTCTGCCAACCACTAGACAAATGCACAATGAACTTTCTCTATTCTATCTTACCACATGTTCACCTTATCTTATGTAAAATGTAGATTTACTGAGCATGAGAGGATACATAATTAATTCTTCCTCTACTCCCTCTGTTTATATTTAAATGTAAAATCGCTGAGTGCAGATCAAAAACCTTCACAAGAATGTAAACCCCTTGCCTTCTTAGGTAGCTCCCATCTTGTCCCTTTCTTTCTCCTCCTCCTATTCGCTCATTCCCCTTTAAATATTGAACAAAGTCCTCTTTGGGAAAAAAGCATAAATCACAGATGCTGCTGTGATTTGTGGTTCTTTTTACTGGGTGCATCCTAAACCTTGGCAAAATAAACCTCAAAATAGTTTTTTCAGGTTACAGTATAATAGAAAATTAGCCCTGTGTTTCCTTTCTTACACTTCTCTCACTTTAATACTTCGCTTTTGACACTAAATGTATGGGTTTTTTTCCCCACATATCAATTTTCAGGAGGACATCAAGTGAAAGTCCTGTAAGTTAATTCAATTCTGTCACTATCTACCTGGAGTTGGAGTCAGATCCCAGTTTAAAGGTTCAGTCCCACAAGACTGCCCCTTATTTCACATGCCAATGGCATGTCCATGCCTCCAGTGCTTCTGATTGACTGGCTATCAACTGGGGGCTTCCATTACCCATTCCTCACATTTGATCATTTGCTAGAGAGGCTCACAGAACTCAGGAAAGTGCTTTATTTGTGTTTAAGCTCAGAAGCCAATACTCCAAAATATGGTGTTTTGCCTCTAAGTCTCTCCCAGCATGCTTCCTCTCCCTGTTACTTCATTATCCATTGCAGGAAAGGAGAGGAAGAAAGTAAATGTCCCACCATTTTACAAAATAATGCCTGTCTCAACTTCCAATCAGAATTTACAAGTCATTTTCTGTTTCCCCAACACATTCATTCTGTCGATCATTTGTTGCCCTCAATAGAATTCCTCTTCTTCCCCTCTCATAACCTGTTTTACCAGAATCCAAGACCCCAATTTTTTCTGTAACCTCGAGATGGTATTTAAGTTTCCGTAACTCATTGGGAAGTTGGGTCTTTGTTCTGAAGGCTCTCATGTATACACATTAAATAATTGTGTATGCTTTCCCCCTATTAATCAATCTACTTCATGCCAGTGATTTTTCAGTGAAATTTTATGGGGCCAACGGTCATGGTCCTCACACTTATTTCTGCTCGTTTATTTTAAAAGGATACGACTCAGAAATATTCAAACAGAAGAGATGCATAGAGCAAGGTATGGAAGAAGACTCATGGAACGTCCATGCCCTCTTTGGGCTCACTGCCTTCCTAGTACCACCACATGTTCAGCAACTCAAGTCTTCACACCCTGTCACTTGGGGGGTTTTATATATGCTTCTTTACATAAGCATGATTGATTAACTAATTAGCCATTAGTGATTAACTCAACCTTCAAATTCTCTCCTCTCAGGAGGTTGAGGGACAGGGCTGAAAGTTTCAACCCTCTCATCACAAGGGTGATTCTCTTGGCAGTCAGCCTCTATCCTGTGGCTATTCAAGAGCCCCCAGCCATCAGTCATCTTATTAGCATAAAAAAGCACCATTTCAGAGAGTCCAAGGGTTTAGAAACTGTGTGCCAGAGAATGGGGACAAAGACTAAATTTATACATCTTCTTATAAATCACACTATCACATGTATTTTTAAATTCCTCTGTGTTCTTTTAAGTTTGTATGAGTTGCTGTATTTTAGATTTTAAATGTTCTCAGGTTGGTTTTATTGCATAAAATGATATTTTTCTGATTAAATCACTGATGATGTATTTTAAATCATTTAATAGCATGTTATATCTTTAGACATTGTAAACCAAAACACTTAGAACTTGTTAAACTAAGTGCTACTATTGACTTTCTTTTCAAAATTTATTTATTTATTTATTTATTTGAATTGGAGTCTCACTCTGTCACCCAGACTGGAGTGCAGTGCCTGCTCCCAGCCACTGCAGCCTCGACCTGCTGGGTTCCAGTGATCCTTCTGCCTCAGCCTTCCAAGTAGCTGGAACTACAGGCGCACGCTACCATGCCCGGCTCATTTTGATTTATTGTAGAGATGAGTTCTCACCAAGTTGCCCACGTGGGTCTCGAACCTGCGGGCTCAGGCAATCCACTCACCTCAGCCTCCCAAAGGCGCGGGATTACAGGCTGAGCCACCGAGCCTGGTGAAATTTTTTTTTTTTTAAGAGGCAGTATCTCACTCTGTCACCCAGGCTGTTGTTGATGGAATTTGCCCAAACTGGAAAATATTTAAGATGATTTATTTTGAGCCAGATATGAATGACCTAGGCCCTTGGCATCCATCCCCAGGAGGTCCTGAGAATGTGTGCCCACCATGATTGAATTGTAGCTTAGTTATATACATTTTAGGAGGACAAATGTTATGGGTGGAAGTAGACTTTTAGGGAGTCTAGAGTCCCTAAAAGGCATTACAAGGTCATAAAATACTTTGATTTCCCTCCCTTATCTGTTATGTAATGTTATGCCAGAGCCAGGTTGGAAAGAAAACTATATTAAGTAGTTAAAACTCCTGCCTCTCCAGGCCCCTTAGTTAGGAATTTGGAAAGGTATAGGAAAAAGGTCAGAGTTCAGTCATCACTGGAGAGTAATGGCACGATCTTAGCTTGCAGTTTCAAACTCCTGGGCTCAAGTGATCCTCCTGTCTTAGTTTGCCAAGCCCCTAGGACTACAGACACTCACTACTGGCTAATATATTTTTTCTTTGTAGATACGGAGGGGTCTCACTGTGTTGCCCAGACTGGTCTCAAACTGCTGGCTTCAAGCAATCCATCCACTATGCCTTCCAAAGTTCTGAGATTACAAGTGTGAACCACCATGCCCAGCCACCATTGACTTCCACTGAGTATAGATACAGTTAAGAGTTAGGAAAAAATAAGCCAAATATCAGTCAAAATAATCATTATCATCTAACCAAAAACAATTATAACAGATGCATTCGCTCTACAATTCTTCTTGAAAAAAATAAATCGTTTACTGCATTATTTTCAAATACATTGATGGCTTAAATGTGGAAAAATTTAATTCTCAAAAAAATGAAAAAAAAATAGAAAAGACCCCATTTCAACTTCCAAGTCTTATCTACCATGCTTACCTGCTTATTTCTAAAAATTGAGGCAATTTTTACTAAATTCACTTGATTGCTAAAATTCTCCAAGCAAGATGATATGCTACACTGAATTAGCAATAGATTATTTCCTCTCAATTAACAGTACAAAAAGAATATGCCTTCTTTTGCCTAAAATTGAAAAAGACAAGATGACTCATATTAAAGAGAACAATGGTATTAAATGTTAGACATTATTTTTATTTTTATCAGCATCCAATCATAAGCCCCCAGTAAAATATTCTAAAACATTTTGAAGGCATAAAATTTATTTTACTAGCGCAGATAAATAAGATTTATAGTCTTAAGACTAAAAAATGTGGCAAAATCATTTTCTAATAATAAGCCCATATATATTTGGAAACTTAAGTGATAGACTCAGAATAAAAAACACAAATAAACTGGGCTCGGTGGCTCAGCCTGTAATCCCGCGCTTTGGGAGGCTGAGGTGAGT
>NW_007247236.1:33189-35036 GCF_000164805.1 Carlito syrichta | reverse complement strand
AAAAAAAAAAAAAAAAAAAAAAAAGAAAAGAAAAGAAAAGGGGAAGATGGTAAAATTAGGTAATTCTTTTGAAGGGTCGTAAATTATTATTAGGGAGAATGAATGGACACAGAATATATAAATTAACTTGTAAATGATTCTCTTTCAAATTTGAATAATCCAGAGAGACAGACATTATCTTTTGAAAAAGTCTGTCCAGATATGGTCTTATTCCTGTCTTTTCTAAGATAGAAAATGAGATTTAAGGGAGAGAATAGAAGACAACTGTGTTCTTTTGGAGGGTCTAGTCTTAAAGTAGATAAGTAAATATCAGAGTAAAGTCCTGTGCTTTGGGAGAGACAAAGAGTTGAGAAACAGGAGTGGAGGGGATTCTAGACCTTGAGGCTGCTTCCTTAGTTCAGCATGTCAAAGTGCTATAGATTGTTTTCTGTGCCCTAAAACAGTTTAAAAATAACTGCTAAAATTTTGACACTCCTACCATTAAGATTTACAGCCTAATTTCCCCTCCACTGAATACAGGGCTAGTTCAACTAATAGAATCTGGCAGAAGTGAAATTCTGAGATTGAGGTTAGGTAATAAAAAGTCTTGCAGCTTTCACCTGGGTTTCTGGGAACACTCCATTTAAAAAAAAAATGTATTGGTGGGGCATGGTGGCTCACACCTGTAATCCCAGCACTTTGGGAGGTGGAGACAAGAGGATTGCCTGAGTCAAGGGGTTCAAGATCAGTCTGGTCAACTTGGCGTGACCCCGTCTCAACAATAAATAAAAAAATTAGCCAGGTATGGTGGCACATGCCTGTGGTTCTATCTACTTGGGAGGCTGAGGCAGAAGGATCACCTGAGCCCAGCAGGTCAAGCCTGCAGTGGCCAGGAACTTGCCACTACAGTACAGCCTGGGCAACAGAGTGAGACTCCAACTCAAAAAAAAAAATGTATTGTAGTAAAAAGGCTTAACATGAGATATATCCTATTAACAGATTATAAGTGTGCAATAAAGTACTGTTAACTAGAGGCACAATGTTATACAGCATACCTCTAGAATTTATTCATCTTGCATAGCTAAAATTATATGCCTATTGATTAGCAATACCTTATATTTTCCTCCCCCATCCCCTGGCAACCACGATTTTACTCTCTGCTTTAATAACTTTATTTTAGATACCTCATATAAGTGGACTCATGCAATATTTGTCCTTATATGACTGGCTTATTTCACTTAGGAAAATGTACTCAAGGTTCTTCTGTGTTATTGCATATTGCAGAATGTCTTTCTTTTTAAAGGCAGAATAATCTTTTATTATATTTATATACCACATTTTCTTTATTCATTCACCCATCAATGGATATTTTGCTTGTTTCTACATCTTAGTTATGCTGCCATGAACATAAGAATGCTAATATCTCCTTGAATACCTGATTCAATTCTTTCAGATAAATATCCAGAAGCAGGATTGCTGCATCACACAGAAGCTTTATTTTTAATTTTTTAAAGAAAGCTCCATATTCTTTTCCATAGTGGCTGCACCGTGTTGCATTCCCAACAGTGTACAAGGTTCCAAATTCTCCACATCTTTGCTAATACTTCTTTTATATTTTGTTTTAGTAATAGCCATCCTAACAGGTAGAAAGTGATATCTCATTGCAATTTTGATTTACATTTTTCAAAATTATTAGTGATGTTAAAGTCTTAAAACCATTTTTAATTGGGTTTTTAGGAATTTTTTGTTTTGTTTTTGCTATTGAGTTGTAGGATTTCAATGTACATTTTGAAAATTAATCCCAGCCGGGCTCGGTGGCTCAGCCTGTAATCCCGCGCTTTGGGAGGCTGAGGTGAGTGAATTGCCTG
>NW_007247236.1:15683-32991 GCF_000164805.1 Carlito syrichta | reverse complement strand
CGGAGCCCAGCAGGTCGAGGCTGTGGTGGCTGGGAGCGGCCACTGCACTCCAGTCTTGGTGACAGAGTGAGACTCCAACTCAAAAAGAAAAAAAAAAAGAAAAAGAAAATTAATCCCTTATCAGACATATAGTTTGGAAATATTTTCTCACAGTCTAGGGTGTTTTGTTTTTTTTGTTTTTTTACTCTACTAATTGTTTGCTTTGCTGTGCAACGCTTTTCAGTTTAATGCATTTGTTTTCCATTTTTATCTTTTTTATCTTCTTCTTTCTGCAAATTTTGGGTTAGCTTGGCCTTGAATTTTAGTCCCTTGAGGTATAAAATTGATTTTTTAATTTGAGATTTTTTTTTCTGCTTTGGTGTATGCATTTATTATTTTAAATTTCCTTTTTAGTACTGCATATGTTACATTCCACAAATTTTGGTATGCTGTGCTTTATTTTCATTTTTCTCAAAATATTTTCTAATTTACCTTTTGATTTCTTCTTTGATCCATTGATTACTTAGAAGTATCTTTAATTTCCACATATTTGTGAATTTTATAGATTACCTTCTACTATTAATTTTTAGCTTCATTCATTGTGATTGGAGAAAATGTTTAGTATAATTTTAGTCTTATATTTGTTCTGACTTGTTTTATGACCTAATATATAATCTATTTTGGAGAACGTCCTATGTGTACTTGAGAAGAATATGTATTCTGCTGTTGTTGGTCGGAGTGTTCTGTGTATGTCTGTTAGCTTCATTTGGTCTACAGTATTGTTCTAGTCTGTTGCTTCCTTATTGATTTTCTGTCTGGATGTTCTATTTATTATTAAAGTGAGGTTTTGAAGTTTCTTACTATTATTGTATTGCTGCTTCTTTCTCCCTTCAGATCTCTCAATGTTTGCTTTGTATATTTAGATGCTCTGATGTTAGGTGTATATATATTTCTATTTCTAATTGTTATATCTTCCTGTTGAATAGACCTTTTACCATTACATAGCGACCTTTATTTGTCTCTTGTGACAGTTTTGAAATGAAAATCTATTTTGTTTGGTGTAAGTGTAGATGATTTGCTCTCTTTCACTTACCGTTTAGTAAAATTTTTTTTCTATTTTTTAGCTTTCAACCTATGTATGTAAAGATATTTCTCCAGTCAGATTATTTAACATTTGTTTTATATATTTTGGTGTTCCAATGATGGGTGCATATATATTTATAATTTTTATATCCTTTTGATTAATTAACCTTTTACCATTATATAATGACCTTCGACCTTCTTTGTCTCTTTTTATAGTTTTTGACAAACTATATATTGTCTGATATAAGTATAGCTACTCCTGCTGTCTATTAATTCTCATTTACATGGATCTTTTTTCCATCTTTTTACTTTTAGTTTATGTGTGTCCTTAAAAGTAAGATGAGTCTCTTGTAGGTCACATGTAGATGGGTCTTGTTGTTTTTATCCATTTAGCCACATTGTGTCTTTTTTATGGGATAATTTAAGGCAATTGTTTATAGGTACAGATTTACTAATACTATTTTGTTAGTTGTTGTCTGATTGTTTTGTGGATAGTTGGTTTCTTTCTTCCTCTCTTGCTGTCTTCATTTGTGGTTTGATGGTTTTCTGTAGAGGTATGCTTTAAATCACTTCTGTGCTTGTTTTGTGCTTCTTTTTTTTTTTTGAGTTGGAGTCTCACTCTGTCACTCAGACTGGAGTGCAGTGACCGCTCCCGGCCACTGCAGCCTCGACCTGCTGGACTCTGGTGATCCTTTCACCTCTGCCTTCCAGGTAGCTGGAACTACAGGTGCGTGCTATCACGCCCTGCTAATTTTTGATTTATTGTAGAGATGAGGTCTCGCCAAGTTGTCCAGGCAGGTCTCGAACCCTCAGGCTCAGGCAATCCACTCACCTCAGCCTCCCAAAGCGGTGGGATTACAGGCTGAGGCACCGAGCCCGGCTTGTTTTATGCTTCTGTTAGCATCTTCTTACCAAAGATTTTTGCTTTGTGATTACCATAAGGCTTACATAGAACATCTTATACTCATAGCATCCTATTTCAAGCTGATAACAACTTAACATTGATCACATAAAACAACTCTACACTTTTACATCCTCCCTATATTTTATGTTTTTGATGTCACAATTTACATCTTTGTGTAATTTTTTTCTTGACAATTTATTTGACATATAGTTTTGTCTTTTAACCTTTGTATTAGAGATAAAATTGCCTTGTACACTACAATTGAATATATAGTGTACTTTGTATTGAAAAATCGTTATATTTTTATCACTCTGATTTCAGACAGATTAAAACTACAAATAATTGGAAAACTCAAGAGTTCTTTTTGAAAGATTCATTTCTCAACCATCAAAGGCTTCTGTTAAATTGAACTCATTTCTTTTGCCTGAACATTAAAACAAATTCTTTAAGATCCAGCAAAGATTTAAAACACTTAACTAATTTAATTAGAATATGAATAGTTAAATCAACTCCAAATGATTTTTTTAAAGAAGATATAATTAGGCCCAGTGTGGTGACTCACACCTACAATCCTGGCTATTTGGAAGTCCAAGGTGGGAAGACTGCTTGAGCCCAGGAGGTCAAGCCCTGCCTAGGCAACATAGCAAGAATTTGTCTCTACAAAATAAAAATATTATATGGGTGTGGTGGTATGCACCTATAGTCCCAGCTACTCAGGAGGCTGAGGCATAAGGATAACCTGAGTCCAGGAGGTCAAGGCTGGGATGAGCCATGATTGTGCCACTGCAATCCCGACTGGGTGACAGTGAAATCCTGATTCAAAAAGAAAAAGAGAGAGAGAGACTTGTATATAAGCATAGAGCTATGTTTTTAGCAAGAATTTTTTTAGAAAACTCACAAAGAAGCAAAATTAAACCATGTGTCCTTTAGTCACAGGTGGCAAAACTATAAAGAAAGCAAATAAGTGATTACCACAAAAGCCAGAAGAGTTAAAAAGTGAAGAGTTGAAGAAAGGGAATGAGATTAGACAGGAGAATGTAGGAAGCTCCTAAACAGTGAAGCCTCATCACCTAAGCCTGGGTGATAGTTATATATACATGTTCATTTTACTATTATTCTTAAAACTGGACCGAGATATTTTATAAACATTTGTGTGTATGTGGCATAATTCCCAATTTAAACAAATGTCCACTTTAGTTTAAAACTTTATCTCATGTCTAATTACAAGCTCTTCCCCTACTTCAGCCAAGGTTATGCATATAGCTCCAAGACCTGGAGTCCCGAGAGGGCACACTGTTCTAGCTACTTGGAAGATGAGGTGAGATGATCACTTGAGCCCAGGACATTCAGGCTGTGGGGAGCTATGACTGTGACACGACTCTGAGCAACAGAGCGAGCCTCCATCTGTTATAAAAATTAAATTAAAAAGAGAGAGAAGGTAAGCTAATAGCCTATATCCTCTTCTTCATTTTTGCTTCTCCTCTTTTATCAATTGCAAGAAGTGGCAGGGGAGATAGAGTGTCTCTTTAATTAACTCATAGCATGTTGCAGACTTCTTGGTATTGTCTTAGTTCATAACATTTGGGGTGCGTTTAAGAAGAATAGAAAGGCACTTTTCCCCCTGGCTAGATATTTACTTAGGCAAGAGGATTGCTGTTATGCCCTTTGTCAAAAGACAAAATTACAAAAAAAATAAGTTTAAGGGTCGAATTGGCTTTTACTTGGCAATTATGGAATCAGGCAACATCTCACTCTATAAAATAAAATGAGTGTCTGATGGGCTGAGCAGAAGAGGTGAGTTTTATGGGTAGAAAAGGACTGAAGAAAGCAGAAACAGAGAACAAACAGAGAACAAAAAGCAGATTGGTCATTTCAAAGTTACTTTCCTTATAGGGTTAAAATTGAGTAGACTTCCTTATTACACTGACTCAGGTTGACTGGAATCTCCTGGTTTCTTTCTTTTTTTTTTTTTTTTTTTTTTTTTAGGAAAATGAGCCTGTTTCAAAGTTTAGTTTAATTATGTGGCACTTAGCACAAGTAATTCCATTCTGGTTTGGTCTGGTCTGCTGGGGCCTAGTTCAGAAGCTCTGTTCAAAACAGTGACCTTCCAACAATTTGGTTTCCCACCCTATTCCTACATGATTAGGAAAATGAAGGGAGACTTGGGTGAAGAAAGAACTTAAAGAAGAGATGCCAGTGGAGCAGCCTGCATTTATACAGTTTAACATAGGAATAACACTTGAGGTTCTATAGTTTATGTGGTCTTCGAGGAAAAAAGCAGGTGTGAGCCGGGCTCGGTGGCTCAGCCTGTAATCTCGCGCCTTTGGGAGGCTGAGGTGAGTGGATTGCCTGAGCCCGCGGGTTCGAGACCCGCCTGGGCAGTAAGACCTCATCTCTACGATAAATCAAAAAATCAGCCGGGCGTGGCAGCGCGTGCCTGTAATTCCGGCTACTTGGAAGGCTGAGGTGGAAGGATCGCCGGAGCCCAGCAGGTCGAGGCTGCGGTGGCCGGGAGCGGCCACTGCACTCCAGTCTGGGCGACAGAGTGAGACTCCAACTCAAAAAAAAAAAAAAAAAAAAGCTGGTGTGAATTCTCCCGTGAATTGCAGTGGGGAAGTTCCAAAAGTCCTCAAAAATACTTATATGTGCAAACTATGAAAGAGTCCGCATTTGGGTGTCTGTCATAAAGAGAGCACAGAGAGTCAGTGTTTGACAGTCAGAAAATCAGCAACAACTGCTATGAATTGAATATTGTTCTCCCTAGAAAATCACACGTTGAAATTTTAACACCCAAGGTGATGGTATTAGGAGGTGAGGCCTTTAGAAGATTATGAGGATGGAGCCCTCGTGGATGAATCAAAGCCCATATGAAACACACCCCAGAGAGGTCCTTTGTCCCTTTCCCTATATGAAGACACAGTAAGAAGGCAGACTGCAACCTGAGAAAGGGCACTCATCAGAACCCAACTGTACTGGCACCCTGATTTGTAATAAATGGTCTGCAATAAATACAGCAGCTGTCTTCTATCTAACACCAATAGTTTCATGGCTAATAACACATCAAGGGGCATTCACTGATAAATCTTTTTTTTCTATATCATGATTTTCTTTTTCTTTTTAAAACATAACTAAAGTTGAGAAAACATAAAAATGGTGGAGTATGCTATAAATGTTTAAAACATAAAATGCATATTTGTCCTATTTTTACATAGAGTCTTTCATTTGAGTATATAAAATCAATAATTTGAAGTCCACATTATCTTTTTTTACATGAACTGCATCAAATAATTTACTTTTCACAATTTTTTTGAACTTTTAAAAAATGGATAGGAGATTTAAAGAAAATTACAAGCAATCTGACTTCATACATTTTTAAAATGTTAATATATTTTCCCTGTATTTGCAGTTCCTGTCCACACCAAATTCAAAACAATGTTTAGAGATGTCCCTCTAATGATATTTTCCAAAGCATTCAAGTTAGCTTTCATAGATAGAACAACTATTCTTTTGCATTCATATTTTATTACTTTACTTAACATTGTCATAAATTACTTAACACATTAACATGTGCAACTGGTATAAGTAAGTTTTGGAATAAAGTCAAAAGACTCTTGGTAAGAAGTGAACTTAAATGGTGGGAAGAGAGAAGTATGTGAAAGTACTAAGATTACAGCCAAATAACAATGAGTATTTGGCCTAACCAGGCATCGGTTAGAATGTTTTATAGAGAAGAAAGAGGGCACTTTTTATTTTGGCAAGTCAGTTAATTGATTGTCTGATTAGGGAACTTCTTTGTATTGTATTTTAATAAGATGGCATGTTAAGCTGCTATCACTGAGATAATTGATTCACTTAGTGTCCATCTCAATGTAGTGTAGATCTATAATAATCATTTTAGAATTTTAAAATTCATATTTGCTTTTATTAGAATAAAAAAACTAAATTCCTTTGAACTAAGTGCCCCAAAGAATCGCTCATATATTTTTTCAAACATTCCTCAAAAATATTCCCACTGAAGGTAAGTAATTTAAAATATATCTAAAACATAATTTCATATTATGTATTAAAATCATAGAATAGTTCTTATATCACAAAGAAGTGTTGGTTTTGTTCCTCAGAATATTCTATATATTTGTGAGAACATTTGAGTTTTATGGTCATGTGCATCCTCTCTTGGTGTCTTCCTGCACCACTGTTTATTCTTGAGATCATAAGACTAACAAAACAGGCTGTGGCAATAAGATACCAAATTTTAACCTGACTCTGGTACTGTATAGCACCACGTGACAGATAGCAGACCCTAAAATAAATAAAAAATACTTTACCCCAAAATATGTTTCTTTGAGATATTTTGAAGTGACCCTGCAAAGCCATCTCTTGGAGAAATTTGCATCCGTAGAGAACACCTGCATATATATATATATATACACCACTCATTCTCTCTGAAGCCTGCTACTTTGAGCCTTCATTTTCATATCAAGAACCTTGGTGACCACAACTCCCATTATCTTAACTGAAGTATTTATTTCACTGATTTCAAATTCTTTAGACAAATCATAACTCTTTCTACCAATAGCCAATAAGAAAACCTTTAAATTAACCTATGACCTGCAATCCCCCTACCCCCCTTGGAAACGTCCTGCCTCTCCAGGGCCAAGCAATGTAAAGCTCACATTGATTTATATTTTACCTGTAGCATCTGTCTTCCTAAGAATGTATAAGACCAAGCTGTAATTCAACCATTTTGGACACATGTTCTCAGGGCCTCTTGGGAATGTACCGTGGGCCTGTATCACTAACATTTGGCTCAGAATAAACTTCATTAAATAATTTACACAGCTTGGTATTGTTGTCAACAAATGTATATGAAGCCCTTCATCATATATAGTAATTCTGGATTTCAGATGCCCCTCCATTTCATCAAAAAAGAATTTTCTTTTTCTCATTCTCCTTTTATTTTGGGGTGACTTTGAGAAGGTTAAAATCAAAAATTATATTTTTATTTCACCATATTGAAACAAGATTTGCCAGTCAAATCTTCATAAGAATAGTCAAATTTAAGTAAACATTTAAGATAAAGTTATTCCTTGATGCAAAGAAAGCTTTTATAATGCCTTTGCCCTCCTTTCATTCTCTTTCTTTTCTCTTTGTTTGGAACTCAAATTATACATGTGTTAAGTTTTTGCTCATTTTTAAAATCATTTTTCCCCACTGTTTTATAGATAGGATAATTTGTTGATCTATTTTCTTTTTTTTTAATTTTAAATTTTAAATATGCGGGGTACAATTCAGGGTTAGGCATACAGATGTTCGTTAGGCAGTGTTTATCTATTTTCAGATTTCTTGTCTTTTTCATTCTGCTGTTGTGTTTTGAGCACTTTATTTTTATTTAAGGTATTATACTTTTAAAAATACTAGACATTTCCCATTGTTCATTTTATAGCTTCTGTGTTTTGCTGAGATTTATTTTAATTCACAGCATTTTACTTTTACATTCCTAATCATAGTTTTAAAAGTTGTGTTATAAAATCTTTACGTCTATAGTTTTCACAGTTATAAAATTTTGAGGCTTGTCTACATTTTCTTTTTTTTTTTTTTAGAATTGGTAATTTTTTCCCCAATTCCTGATCATTTTTTTTTTTTTTTTTTTTTTTTTAGCTAGAATCTCAGTGTGTCGCCCAGGCTGGAGTGCAGTAGCACAATCATGGTTCACCACAGCCTTAACCTAGACTCAGATCCTCTTGCCTTGGCCTCCCAGAGTGCTGAGATTACAGGTGTGAGTCACTGGGCCTGGCCTGAATATTTTTAATTGTACCCTTAAGTTGTAAATCCTATCTTGAAGAGATTCTGAGTTTTATTTTATTTTATTTATTTATTTTTTGAGTTGAAGTCTCACTCTGTCGCCCAAACTGGAGTGCAATGGCCGCTCCTGGCCACTGCAGCCTCGACCTGCTGGGCTCCGGCGATCCTTTCGCCTCAGCTTTCCAAGTAACTGGAATTACAGGCGTGCGCTACCACGCCCAGCTAGTTTTTGATTTATTGTAGAGCCAAGGTCTCGCTAAGTTGCCCGGGCGGCTTTCGAATCCACGGGCTCAGGCAATCCTCTCGCCTCGACCTCCCAAAGTGCTAGGATTACAGGCCGAGCCACCGAGCCCGTCTGATATTTCATGTTTTTCTAAAGAGTATTCATTTTTTTAAAAATAAGCATTTAACTTGGCTGACCTCATACTATGAACAATGTTCCCCTTGTGGGTAGCACCTCAACACTCAGTTCAGTATTTTACGTTAGCTTTGCTTCTGTCTATCTGGCCCCAGCAAGAGCCTTGGGTCAGCAAGAGACTTGAGCAGAGACTATTCATAACATTTGGGCATCTTTCTTCCTTGCTCTCTCTTTTCTGTGATTTTGTTGTTGTTACTTGTCAGTGGCTATGGTTGCTCAGAACTCTTTTTTTTATCATTTTCAAGCCAATTAAGCTACAGATTTTTTTTTTTTTTTATCAGAGTATTATCCACAAGGCCATTATAGACTGGGGCCTGACCTCAAACTAAAAGCTATTAAAGAAAAAAAAGAAATCTCATCTAACACCTTAAATTTATTGTAACTATCAAATCTATGTTAGTTAATGCTTGCTTTTAGTCATAGTCCAATGCCTTACATATCTGTTTTATATTTTGTCCAGAGATGGTAGCATGATCTGCATAAGGATTGCTCTGATAGGAGATACTTGGCCATTACTAGAAGCTGAACACATCTTCCCTTACATTTATTTATATGTCTCACATGAGAAGACAAGTAGTCACCTGAATAACCAAGAATACCAACTTCAGTTGCTCTGTGGGTTTGGCCTCAGAAGAAAATAAAGGATGTAGTTCAATTCTTCTAATTGCTAACTGTTTTTCTCCAAGTAGAAAATTATGGGATGAGAGAATTTGAAGATTTGTCTTCAAAATAAAGCAGAGAGAGTAGACTATATTCGTGGAAAAATAGATGTGAAAATAGATATGGCAGTTTTTTAGAGTAACAACATATTGCCAATGTGTTTTGATATGCATAGAAAATTCCAGAGGCATTAATGTAGTGAACACATTTTTAAACATACATATAAATATACATATCTCTGTGTGTGCATGTATATAAAGAGACAGAAAGAGAGAGAGAATATTAAGGCACATTCATATTCCTAGTTGATTTCATTTAAAATGCATGGACTCCTCTAAACACAAGTTAATTATCTCTTCCTTGTCTTTGAACATATCTTACCACATCTTGGTTTAGAAAAATCTGTACTTCAGCCTTTAAAAAGTAATTTTTAAAAAATAAGGTTGCTTTACATGGATAACTAGGTAACTGAAAGACTTATAATTTTTTAATTAAAAATAATTTTGAAAGACTTATAATTACAATCATTTGCTAAACAATAGTAATTGTTACTTAGTGTATGATTATGTTTAAATGTATGTGCTGTAAATGAACAACTACACATGAAGTAGTATAAGTTTTCTCCAAAATGCTGGCAATACTTACAATCATAAAGGTATAATTAGATTCTATTCTCTTCTCAGCCAATAAATTACTAATGGTTACTATAAAGAACTAGTTTCAGTTTTCTTCAATATTAAAAGGTTCTTTCTTGCACATTGATTCCCAAATGTAGGGAGTTATTTAATGTAGTTAACGTGGGTAGAAGTACAAGAGAGGGCTCTAATCATATTTCCTGGATTACTGGCAAATTTAGAAAAATTGCAGGAAGAAGGTAATAGCTTTTTTCTTCTACACTTTTATGTAATCATTTATGAGTATTGTCCCATCCAACTAGGTAATGGTGTTCTATAATAATCAGCAAAACCATTTTGCCAGTTATCCAGGTTCAAACTCTGAGTCATTTCTGACTCTTCCCTCATTCTCCCAATTAAAGCAATCACAGAGTCCCAATTTTACTTACCTCTTAATGTCCTCCATATCTGTTCTGCTCCTTTGGTTATTATTTAAACTGACCTAGCCCTGATGCTTAATGCTTCAGGTTTGTACTACTGCCATAGAAGATTTATCATACTTTTCCTTGTTACTGATATCTTTACTTTCAGCCTATCCTGTACACTGCTGCTACTAATGATAGTCCTAAATATTGCTAATTCAAATACGTATCTTACTAATAGACCTAAAATGATGGCTAACCACTCTATAGAGTTTAAACTCCCTAGCCTGGTAGAAAATATCCTTCCGGTTCTAACCATCTGCTTCATGTGTTGAGTCTGTTTATTACTCCTCCCAAGCATGGCATAGGCTACATTTTGCTGCAGGAAAGGGGCAGTGTAGTTTTCTTTTTAAGTTTTAGTGTTTTAAGACACTGTATTTGTGTTTTCTCATAATTCAGTACAGGTACAAATCACACGGTATATTCCTAGGTTCCATCCACAGAGGTTTAGTAAGTCTATAGGCAGGACCTGAGAATCTGCAACTTTAGCAGTGTGAACTCACAGTATCTCTCTGTAACACTCATTCATTCATTCAGCTATCAAAAAGGACTACAAGTCTTTTTGGAATAGTCATTTCACTTCTTTCTATCCCCTTAACCTACTTTATTTTTCTCCATAGCACTTATTACTGCTTGATGTTACAGTGTATCTATAGTTTCTTTTCTTAACTGTTTTCTCCAGGTAAGCATAAGCTTCATGAAACTAAAGTCAATGTGTTGTTCACTCCCATGGTATCATCAGAGATTAGAACAGCATAGTAAATATTCAGTAAATATTGTTTGACAAATCAATTTGACACTTAGCACATAGGATTTTATTATTAATTATCTTTATGAATGTTCCTGATGATCCAACAATATAGTATGCTTTTAAGGAGAGGGCCTCTGTCACATTTTTCTCTACTGTACTTTATGGTACCCAATCCATTGATTTGTACAATAAGCACTCAGTACAGATTATGAATTGATAACTTATTTAAGTTTCATTTTTTAAATAACAATATGGAAGACAGAATAATGGCTTCTAAAGATGTCTGTTTCTAAATTCTAATCCTCAGAACCTGTTGATAGGTTATTTTGCATAACAACATGGATTTTGCATATGTGATTAAGATAAAAGATCTTGAGATGGGGAGATTATTTTGGATTATCCTGGTAATTCCAATCTTATTTTATGAGTCTTTAAAAGCAAAGAACCTTTTCTTTATAGCTGTGCAATAGTCCATCATTTATATGTATTACATTTTTTTTTATCAAGTCCAGTTTTGATGGGCAGCATGGTTGGTTCCATGTTTTGGCTATTGTGAATAGTACTGCAATAAACATGTGTTCGTAGGTATATTTTCTGTAGAATGATTTGAGTTCCTCCAGGTATATTCCCAAAAGGGGGATTGCTGGATCGTAGGGAAGGTTGATTTTTAGATCTTCTAGGAATCGACACACTGTTTTCCACAGAGGTTGTACTAGTTTACACTCCCACCAACAGTGTAGAAGCGGCATCAGCCTGTAATCCAGTGCCTTTGGGAGGCTGAGGTGAGTGGATTGCCTGAGCCCGCCGGTTCGAGACCCGCCTGGGCAACTTGGTGAGACCTCATCTCTACAATAAATCAAAAAATTAGCCAGCTGTGGTAGTGCGTGCCTGTAGTTCCAGCTACTTGAAAGGCAGACTCTAAACTTTATTATAAGGCTACAATAATCAAAACAACCTGGTATTGGTACAAGAACAGGCATATAGATCAATAGAACAGGATAGAGATTCTAGAAGCAAAACCTCAATTTTCTCAACCAACTCATGTTGCTGGTTTTGAGAGTGGAAGAAGAAAACTGCAAACTGAGGAATGTGGATGGCTTCTAGAAGCTAGAGAAGGCAAGGAAGTGGATTATCTCTTAAAGTCTTCAGAAAGAAACACAGATCTGATGATGTCTTGATTTTATTTCAGTGAGATTTATGTTGGATTTATGACCTACAGAAATGTATTATAATTCATTGTGTTGTTTTAAGTCACTAACTTTGGAATAATTTGTTATGGCAGCAATAGAAAATAGATGTAAACAATCATAACAGCAAAAAAAAAAAAGCTCTCAAACTTATTTTTATGAGAAGTGAAGCAGATTTTCACAGGTCTGAGGTATTTACCATATATATTCAATTATAAGATAATTTTGAATATTGGGAATTTTTCCATTTTCTCAAGGAAACTTTTTGGGTTTTTTCTTTTTGAGTTGGAATCTCATTGTCGCCCAGGCTGGAGTGCAGTGGCACGCTTGACTTGCTGGGCCTTGACCTGCTGGGCTCAGGCTATCCTTCCGCCTCAGTCTTTCAAGTAGCTGGAACTACAGGCACATGCCACCATGCCCAGCTAATTTTTTTAATTTATTGTAGAGACAAAGTCTTGCCAAGTTGCCCAGGCTGGTCTCAAACCCTGGGCTCAGGCAATCCTCTGCCTCCCATGAGCCACCGCATCAGCAAAGAAACTTTTTTTAAAAAATGTGTAGCTAGCTTAAATATAGATAATTGTGCAGATGGAAGTTAAATAAGCTGCTACCTACTTATACTATTGACTTTGTAATATTACATTAATTACACATATATATTTAAAACCACATATTTAGAAATGCTATATTATAGCTCTCTCATGTTTTATGAACCAATTTTGTTCACACTCTTCTAGCAAACTTAACATCAGTTGTTATCACCACTAAAGTTTCTTTTTGAGTGATCTGACAGTTTTCTAGAGTATAACATAATCACTTTCATCTAAGATATTTTAGAGAAAGCCCTTTTAAAATCTCTATATGATGCTGTCACTAGAAATTTTATGCCAAGCCATGAGTATGTGTCTGTTATTTATGATAAAATCTATGATAAAACCAATTATATATTTGTTTTTAAAGTAGTCTTTCAAAGTCTGCTTACAATAGTATCCCAAATCTACAATTGTGAGGTCATCTCCTCTCTTCAAATTTAAAAATTAGTGTGGATTTTTTTTCTCTTTTTTTTTCCGTATAAATTCTGGCTAGTAATTTCTACTAACACACAAAACTAACATCAATTGAGGTCATTTTAGACTACTGCAGTTACACCACGTAGTTGTTCAAAATAAAGTAATTGAGAAGAGTTCTCTAATAAAAGAAAGTCTTTGTAAAAATCTCTTCTACGAGCGATAATTTTGGAGCTAAAAATCCAGCTTGTATTCAGAAAGATGAACAATGTTTTTTTTTCCCTTATTTGGTTTTCTTTCCTTTTAATAGGCATACTGGTTCATAAAAGACATGCTGTTTGTGATCTATTATTGGGCAATACTATCTCACATATTCCTTTCTATGTAAATACATATATTTCAACAACATTCTGTTTAATTGCTGTATGTCATTTTTTCCAGTCGCCTACTGATGAACTTTAAATTGGTTCTAATTTTTAACAATGAAAAGTGATGATGCAATGAATATTACTTTCTGTACATTGTTACATATTTGTCTATTTCCTTTTAAAGCTTATTTTTACAATTGTTAATTTTAATTTATTTGTATTATTATTATATTTATTTATATAAATCATATTTCCAAGTCTCAACAGGAAGTCATCAGCCAAATAAGATTCCATGTAAGTCATCACATACATATTCATATACATATATATGGTTGTATATATCTGAAGGATAAGTTCCCAGAGGCTGAACTACTATGTGAAAGGGAATGAACGTTCCAAATTGGAAAACTATTGCCAAATTGACCCATAAATTTATAAATTTATTCTGTTATGCATAGTGTCATGAAAATGTGCTTCTCAATCTCTAATAGCAGGAAGTATAGTTGATCTGTGCCCTAGCTGTAGTACTTTGACATCTATAACTGTACTTGTGCTGTGCACAGACCACTCTTCCCAAGGGTTTTGTCACTAACTGGTAATAAAACATTGTTTCATATTTTCATCAAATACTTTCAAGGTTTTTTTTTATGCTTAAGTCTATATGTATAGATTTAGGGAGAACATTAAGTCTAGCCCTTATGTGCATGCGTGCATGTGCGCGCACACACACAATCACATACAAACATACACTCTTCTACAGTTTTATAAATTTAGGATTTAAAAACAAAATTAATTCACCATGTTGCGATGAGAATTGCCTAACTCTCAGCATTTGTCAAAGCTTATAGAACTGCATATCAAAAAGAGTGAATTTGGTTATGAATAAATTTAAATAATAAAGGAAATAAGTTAAGAATAGCTCAGTAAATATAATGTAGGTGAAAATAATATAAGCAAGAAAATAGAGCGGTTAAATTTATCATGTAACTAATTAACTAGTCACAGTTAACACTTCATAAACTCTGGAGACGTGAATTAAAATTCAACCATTAATCCTTTCTCACTAGTCACTAATTTTTTACTAAACTGAGGGGAAGGTCCTTGTCTCAGTATATTTCTTCTACATCTTGAATCTCTCATTTCTTGATCAGAGAAGCGAAGCTGACCATCTTTTTTTCTACATGTCTTTTTCAGTTGTGTTATATTTACCACTGCATTGTATTAGCAGCCTCTATATCACTCTTTCATTACTTTGACCAGTGCCGACTGTTGTTTCTGCAGTTTTTAAGAATCTCCTTTTATTACATAATATCCTTTTCTTCTACTCATGCTCATACTAATTCCTGTTCTATTGCTGATTTCTCCTTTTTCATTAATACTACCTTCACTGAATGCTATATGCCTCGCCTCCTTCTGTCTCCATTTTATTTATTCACAACCCTGAAATGTAGTACAACTGATCTTTGAAGCTAGATGTATATTAAAATAAACAAATCTATTAAGATCCACTCTAAAAAAATAAATAAATCTGGAATATATCTATCATATAGCTAACTAGGATTGTAATGAAAAGGAGGTAAAGATACTTAGAGCAACATGGATGAATCTCAAGAATATTATGTTGGACAAAAGAAGCCAGACACAGAAACGTACATGCTCTATTATTTCCCTCACATGATATTCTAGAATAAGCAACACTAAGTAGGTAAGAAAATTTTCTGGGAAAAGACAAATGTCTCATCACAATAGTAATAGTGAAGTCATTCATGTCTTTCTTAGTCTAGCATCCAAAACATTCTAGACTACAATTTTCTTAAGGGTACAGTTCATACTGTATTAATTATTGGCTTCCAAGTTCTTGACACATAGTAGACACACAAGTTTTTTAAAATCATTAACAAATAACTAAGGCTTATTCGATCGTGTCCCAACCATTCTTCTTTATCTGTCACCACCCACAAGAAAAATAAAAACTGACTTCTAGTTATATTGTTACGCCCAACCTCCCATAAATATCTTTAAGTTTCTGCTAACTGTTTTCTTGTTTGCAACATTTGTTCTTCCAGTGTTGTACATTTACCCACCCTTAATTTTATTCATAGCAACCATAGTAATTCCTTAACACCCACCTCAAATAGCACCATCTCCCAATGCAGAGCACCTTAAATATCTAAACAAAAACAATATTTTCTTCCTCCATACTCATCCAGTTATCCATTATTATTATTATTATTATTATTATTTTGAGTTGGTGTCTCATTATGTCACCCAGGCTGGAGTGCTGTCACATGATCATGATTCACCACAGCCTCAACCTCCTGGGCTCAGGTGACCCTTCTGCTTCAGCTTTTCGAGTAGCTGGGACTATAGGTACATGCCACTACTTTCAGGTAATTTTTTGGTTTTTTAATAGAGACGAGGTTTCACTATTTTGCCCAGACTGGTCTTGAACTCTTGGGCTCAAGCAATCTTCCTGCCTTGGCCTTTAAAAGTGCAGATGTTAGCCACCACACTCAGCAGCAGCTACTCATTTTTTTTGTATCTTACAGCAGTAAGAACATACAACTTGAAATTCAGTTACTTATGACCCACTCACTACATCATAAACATAGAGAGGGGCAGGACATACAGCTTATTCATTTTGCAACTCTAACAATGTTCATAGCTGTGCTCAATTTCTTGCCAATTGACTGTTTTTATGCCATCACCATACTATTTTTGTTACTATGTAATATCACTTGAAATCAGGTAATATGATGCTACCAACTTGGTTGTTCTTGTTTAAGATTGCTTTAAATATTTGAGGAGATTTGTGGTTTTATACAAATGTTAGGATTCTTCTTCCGTTTCTGTAAAAATATACTGTTGAAATTTTGCTAGAAATTGCATAGAATATGTAGATTGCTTTGGGTAATATGCACATTTTGACAATATCAAGAAAATCAAGTAATGCAAGACATCATTATATCTATCTATCTATCTATCTATCTATCTATCTATCTCTATTAGAGATAAGGTCTTCCTCTGTTGTTCAGCCATAACACACCACATTAATGAGAAGACAGAATCTTCAACATAATAATGTTTATGAAAAACTTCAACTAACGTCACACTCTATTGTACAGGATTAAAAATTTCTCCTTTAATATCAGAAATGAGGCAAGAATGTCCAAACTCACCACTATTATTCAACATTGTACTAGAGTTTCTAGCCACATATAGACAATTTTTAAGAAATGCATTCATATTGGAAAGAAAGACATAGAACTATTTCTATTCACAGAAGCCATGAACTAGTAGGTAGAAAATCTCAAGGAACACACTAAAGACTTATTCAACTTAATAAGTTGTAGAACACAAATTTACATTTAAAAAAATAAATTGCACTTATATAGACTAGAAACAAAAAAGTCTGAAGAGAAAATTAAGAAAACAAATCCACTTTACAATAGCATCAAAAGCAGTAAAATATTTAGGAGCCAATTTTATAAACAAAGTGCTAAACTTACATGCTCAAATCTACCAAAATTTTTAATAAAATTGAAGATCTAAATAAATAGAAAGACATTTCATGTTCATATATCAGAGAACTTAATAGTATTTACATAACAATGCTCCCCCAAGTAATCTACAGATTCAGCGCAATCTCTACCAGAATCCTGGTGGCTGACTTTTTTGTAGAAATTGACAAGCTGATCCTAAAATTCATATGAGAACTTGATGAACCCCAAATAACGAAACAATATTTCAAAGAATCAAATTGTAGACTCACACTTCCCAATTTCAATGTTTACTGCAAAGCAACTGTAATCAGGACATTATGGTACTGGCATAAGGACAGACATGTTGAATAACTGAATTGAATTTAGAATCACAGTAAATGTATGCATCTATGGTCAATTGATTTTCAACAAGAATGCCAAGACCATTCAATTGGAAGAACAATAGTCTCGCCGGGCTCGGTGGCTCAGCCTGTAATCCTGCGCCTTGGAAGGTTGAGGTGAGTGGATTGCCTGAGCCCGCGGGTTCGAGACCCGTCTGGGCAACCTGGTGAGA